>NC_057799.1:127832910-127844073 GCF_018294505.1 Triticum aestivum
GAGATCCGTTGCCGCTCTCCAACAGCCACTCAAAGGCATCAAGCGCGCGCTACCAGGAGGCTGTGCGCACGACGTAGGCGAGCTCGTCGGGGGACACCCAGGCGTCATCGAGCACCTCCGTGACGGGCGTGCCGAGGGGAATCGGGGCGCGGGAAGGTGCGGGAAGCGGAGGTGGGGCCAGCAGATGGAGGAGTCGACTCGGGGGTAGTCGAAGTCGTCGCTGGTGGTGGCGGAGGACGCTCCTGTGGCCCCGGCGGTGGCACGTGGAAGGGAAGGGGAAGGGTAGTGTGGAGGAGACAATCATGAGAGGCATCGGGTCCGAGGGGAAGGGGTCAGGCGCACATGGAGGTGGTGGTAGAGTTGGAGGTGTGGTTGCCGCGGGCGCCATGGCCGGAGGAGAGTGGAGTGGAACGCCCACTCTGCCACTGGACGCGATAAGGCCAACTCTAACCGATCTTTCATGATGTTGCTGATGCCGCTGCTCGCCGCCATCAGCGTAAGCCTCGATTAGTGCTTGCGTCGCGTGGTCACCATGATCGCCACTGGCCACGGAGGCGCACAACAAGTGTTTGACGAAATGTATGAGCCATATATAACTTTATTCCGTTACGTTTAGGGGATCAGTTAGGTCCAGCCAAAACTTAATGAAGTAAAAATACTCTACCAAAGATTTACTCCGCCGGATCCTTCTTTATTTTTATGAAATCGGTCAGAGTTGCCCTTAGGCCTTAGAGATGGCAACTAGTCTTGAAGAGGGGCGCCATATCTCGCTCGCTACCCCCCTTAAATCTTTGTATTCTCATGGACATTTTGATTTACTAATCTGACTACAAAAACTATAGACGGTCGCATATATTTTAAAACAGTTTTCGAAAAGGGGCGCTTTATTACTTAAAAGGTTTAAGCATTACACCAGCCTCTGCATAACTAAGATGCACACAGCCACACAAAGTCCTCTGCAAGAACGAAAAATAGATAGGCGGAATACAAATATAGAGTCTGTATAATGCCTAAAGCGGAGGTGGGCCAATCCTATGATCATGTTGCCACCCATGTTGGATAAAAGTATCCCTTGCCGTATCCTCCAATCGTGTACACACCTCCGTAAATAGGTCTCGATTCTCCACGCGTTGTAGAAAGGACCATAAACGAGGAGTCCCGGTACATCTGTAGATAACCTGCATTAGAGAAGTACTTTTATCGTTAAAAACCATATCATTTCTACATAGCCAAAGCGACCAAATAACGGCTAGCGCTCCCACCCTAAGAAGAGTTCTAAACCTGTGATCAATCCCATGTAACCAGTTGCCAAATACATTGGCAACACTACAAGGAGGATACAAGCCAGAAGCTATCTGGATGACTGACCATATAGACCGAGCCAATTTGCATTGGAAGAATAAATGTTTTATTGTCTCATCATGATGACAAAAAACACATCGCGGACTTCCATGCCAATTCCTCTTGATAAGGTTATCTTTAGTAAGAATGACTCCGCGAGGAAGATACCATGCAAATATTTTATTCTTAATAGGTATCTTCATCTTCCAGATCTTCTTATTATTATCAACTGGCACATCAGACTGGATTAACGCTCTATACATAGACTCCACTGAGAATTTTCCATTCTCATGTAGGTTCCATCGAAATACATCAGACCCATGTGACAATTGCACCGTGGACAACCGTTGAAGCAGGATTTACCACGATTGGAGTCTAGGTCCAATTAAATCTCTTCTGAACGTCACATTTGGCGGAAATGATTCCATTACAGTGGCAATAGTATCACCCTTGTGACGCACAATGTTGTAAGAGCCGGATATTGTTCCCGGAGTGTGGCATTTCCTAGCCACTTGTCCTCCCAGAATCTAATTTCCGAGCCGTCCTTAATCGAGAAGGATCCATAGGAGAAGAAATATTTCTTCGTAGCCATTAGACCCGCCCAAAAGTGAGAATCCCCAGGCTTCCAGTATACTTGGGATACCGCCTTGGAGCCCACATATTTCCTCCTCAGGAGGGTTTGCCATACACCATTTTCGGTCAGTAATTTAAACAACCATTTGCCGAGGAGGGCCCTATTCTTAACCTCAAGGTCATGAATGCCCAACCCGCCTTGGTCTTTGGGACGACAAACCACACTCCATTTAGCCAGTCGATATTTCTTTCGCTTGCTATCTCCTTGCCAAAAGAATCTTGATCGGAAATAATCCAATCTATGTAAAACTCCTTTTGGCAACTGGAAGAAGGAAATCATATATAGTACCATATTACTTAGTACTGAGTTTATGAGGACCAATCTTCCACCTAGAGACAACAATTTACCTTTCCAACTGCTAAGTCTTTTTTGCAGCCTCTCCTCGACATGTTTCCATTCAGCATTTGTGAGTCTCCGATAATGTATCGGTATCCCCAAATATGTGATCGGAAACTAGCCCAACCCACATCCGAACAGTTCAGCGTATAGGTGGGCCTCGTCTTGAGCCTCGCCAAAACAAAACAATTCACTTTTATGAAAGTTGATCTTCAGACCTGAGAGTTGCTCGAATGCTGATATTATTAATTTCAGATTTCTCGCTTTCTCGAGGTCATGATCCATGAAGAGAATCGTATCGTCGGCATATTGAAGTATAGAGAGACCACCATCAACTAGATGACTTACTACTCCATCAATTTGGCCATCAACCTTGGCACGCTCAATCATGACCGCTAGCATATCCGCCACTATATTGAATAGCATGGGTGATACCGAGTCACCTTGTCGCAATCCCTTCTTTGTTTGGAAATAGTGTCCAACGTCATCATTGACCTTAATGGCAACACTACCTCCAGAAACGAAGCTATGGACCATAGCGCACCACTCTGCAGAAAATCCTTTCATTCTGAGAGTCTGTTGAAGAAATGGCCATTTGACTTTGTCATACGCTTTTTCAAAGTCTATTTTGAGTACCACCCCATTCAACTTTTTCCGATG
The DNA here is from genome assembly GCF_018294505.1 of Triticum aestivum. Classification (NCBI taxonomy): domain Eukaryota; kingdom Viridiplantae; phylum Streptophyta; class Magnoliopsida; order Poales; family Poaceae; genus Triticum; species Triticum aestivum. The sequence continues at coordinate 127,835,882 of NC_057799.1, forward strand.
TAATTCATGGAGTATTTCATGAAGGATAACAACTCCATCTAGGATGTTTCTTCCTTGCATAAAAGCAGTCTGTGAAGGACGAATCACATGTTCAGCAACCGAATTTAGCCTAGTACTCGCAACCTTCGTGAATATTTTAAAACTAACATTAAGGAGGCAAATAGGTCTATATTGTTGTATCCTTTCAGCCTCATTAACCTTAGGTAATAAAATAATCTCACCGAAGTTTAAGCGAAACAATTCCAGATGGCCAGCATGTAGGTCGCTAAACAAAAGTAGGAGATCCGACTTGATGACTTCCCAGAAGTTCTGGTAGAACTTAGCGGGAAAACCATCTGGACCCGGGGCTTTGTTGTGCTCCATTAGGAAAACCGCCTTTCTAACTTCCTCCTCGGAGTATGGGGCTGTTAGAAGGTCGTTTTCCTCATCAGAGACCTGGGGGATGTCATCCATTCGGGACTCATCCATTGAGAAGTTACCTTCCTCTGGGGCTCCGAACAAATTTTTATAATAATTAGTGATATAAGATTTAAGTTTCTCATGTCCCTCAATCATGCCCTCATCCTGTTGTAGGGAATGAATAATTTTCTTCCGGTGTCTGCCATTGGCAACTCCATGGAAAAATCTAGTATTCGAATCACCTTTCAGGATAAATTGAGAGTTACTATGTTGGTACCATTTGAGTTCCTCCTCACGCAGCATGCTAGCTATCTGTGCATTCGAATGACTCTTGATCTCGATTTCATGCTCAGATAGAGGTCTAACCTCTGCCAAGGCTTCTAATTCATCAATGATAGATGAAAGACAAAGCTTCTCCTTTTTGAGGATACCCGCAGTGTGCCTAGCCCAACCACTAAGGAACTTACGTAATGCACGAATTTTGTTGTTCCATTTGTGTATTGGGGTAAGCCCGGCAACCGGTTTATCCCACACCTTCTTGACCATGTCATGGAATCCATCCCGATGCAACCAACCCAGTTCAAACTTGAACTTGCGTCTGTGTTGCGGTCGTGGCAATCCAGTAGTTAAAAGGATGGCTGCGTGGTCTGAGATAGCCTCTATACGAGGTAGAGTGCGTACAGAAACCATAGGGAATCTGGATTCCCAGTCGGTATCCATTAATACGCGATCTAGTTTCTCATATGTCGGTTCTGGAAGACTGTTCGCCCAAGTGAACTGTCTTCCAATCATGGAAACCTCTCGCAAATCTAGACTGTCTATGACAGCGTTGAAAAGGAAAGGCCAATGATTATCAAACCTACCTCGGCTTTTCTCATTTGGAAATCGTAGCAAATTAAAATCCCCACCGATAAGAATGGGGTAGGGATTCTCCTTCGCCAGATTAACCAATTCACGGAGAAAATCAGCCTTGAACTCATCCTGGGCTGCTCCATACACAACGACGAGGGTCCATGTGAAGTTGTCGGCTTTGTTCCGGATATGGAGTTTAATGTGGATCTCACCATCCGAACTAGCCAACACATCCATAGTCCCCGTGTTTACGCCAAGTAAAATGCCCCCAGAACGACCTCGAGGTGGCCGAGAAATCCAAGTATAGTCTATCCCGCCAGAAAGACGGTTAAGAAGACTTACTGAGAAATCACGTCTCCCCGTTTCAGATAAAGCCAAAAAGTCTAAATTGTGTTCCCTATTACATTCCGCAATGAATAGATGTTTAGCCAAGTCACCAAGACCTCTGCTATTAAAGAACATGCCATTCATGAGGAAACAATAGGAGATTTAGAAAAATTCGCCCTCTTAGAGGATTTACGACATTTTTTTCAAATGGTCCGACTTGGATTTACGACCGGAAGCTGTAAGCTCAAGCAATGAGCTAAGCCCGGGTTCCTCCAAGCCCATGTCCGAAATCTCCCCTACTACATGAGCGAGTAGCTGACCATCTGATGTGGCATGCAGCTCCTCCTCATCTAGATGTGAGATAAAAGATTTGCTAGAAACTCGTGGAGTAACCTTCAATCGGTCATATTCCAAATGTTTTAAAGCATTTGTCGAAACAGAAATATCATTCTCATTATTTCCTAGACTAACACCCACATTATTCAACTTGGAAACGATGGATGTATTAGAAAAAGATAAAAATGATTTGAGTGATGACGAAGTACCTTGGTTGTCGAGGTTCTGCACCGCTTTACGCCGCATAGCCTTGACCAAAGAGTCCTCGTCAGTGTCCATCCTTCCATCGTCGGCCACCGCATGACGGCCACTTCGGCGTGTAGGTGTCATTCTTGGTGAAGGGTCTCGCACAAGCACCGCCGCTGGAGGGGGGGATGTGGGTGTAGTAGCAACCACCTCCCCGGCAGTCTCGGCACTTCCGAAGATGGCCCGACTGGAGGAGCGTGCATGGATGAGGCAGACACGTCCGGCTCCGCCTGAGACTGAGGAGCGGCCGCGGACTCGTCCGGCGCGGACAGAGACCTAAGGGCAGCCGCGGGTGCAGCTATGCACGGCTGCACACTTGGGGGTAGCCCTTCACGTCCAGGTTCACTACATGCATGCATGGGTAGCTCCACTTCCCCCAGTACGTGCATGCATGGGTATCTCCACATGAGCTGCATGCCAATTGGCCTCAACCGTAGCCACAGGATGCCGGCACCCCGCATGCGCTGTACCATCGGCAGCCTGCACCGGCTCGGGAACAGCCGGCTTAGACGCTGCCGTCCGCGTCGACGACGGCGGCTGCGACGCCACCTTAGCAGCTGGTTGTAGGTGTACTGCAGAAGAGTCCGGGCGCCCCGCCGAGCCGCCGGTGACTTGCTCCGACAGGAGGGCAGCGGACTGCGACGATGCAGGCCGAGAATGCGACGACGGCTGCGATGCAACCACAGCCTGCAGTGTAAAAAGCGAGGACAACTCCTGTCGGTGAACCCGAGGGGATCTTTCGAGACATCCAGGTAACGTGGAATTGACTCTAAGATCCGCGGCAAGCTCCATACCTCTCGGCGTCTGCGGCGCAGAGTTAAACGAAGTGACTGCCAACAACACAGGACCACCTCCCGTCGCACCACCAGAGCCAACAGTCGGCAGCTCCTGTTGTTGAACTTGAGTCACATTAGTGTTATTCGCCGGGGCAGAACTAGACGACGGATGGTTGGATGGGTTCCCGGTGTATTCCGATGTGTCCATCTCATTATCCTTTTCCTTGGCGGCACTATCATCATCAGCATCATCACCCTTGCGTCTCCAAACGAACGGGACAAAATCAGGGTCCGGAATGTAACCCGCCGGCTCCCTTCTGAACGAGAAAGTGTAGCCCTTAAGCTTAACCATCACATCTGTTGCAACAAAAGGACCAGCATCGTCGTTCTCCTTTGACAATATCTGAGAGTTGGTCATAGCCACGAGAATACGTACAACACCACGAGGACGCAGGCTAAGAAGATCGACATCCAATGTCTTGCCCATCAAAGTACCAACAGCCCATAAGCCCCAAAAATGTTGGTCGTATATATATACTCCCTCCGTTCTTAAATATTTACCTTTTTAAAGATTTTAAATGGACTATCACATACAGATGTATATAAATATATTTTAGAGTGTAGGTTCACTCATTTTGCTCCATATGTAGTCACTTGTTGAAATCTCTAGAAAGACAAATATTTAAAAACAGATGGAGTAGTATATTATTTCGGCAAAAGTAGTACACGTAGACAAACAGTTGCTTCATGTAGAACAATACACTGGAGAACAAGGGCAAATACGAGCACTAGCTAGGCAGAGCTTATTGTACACGTTGCATTGGATAGATGGCAAATCCTCCATGCATGTCCGCACGCCCAAATGCTAGTACCACTAGACAGTACATCGCACACACACTTGAAGAAAACACACGGTAGGTAGCCAGCTCGCGTGCATGCCTCCGTGCGTCGCTTCCATCCCTACACGAGAACCGCGACTGCGGCGACAGGGCCGGCAGTGCGCAGGACGTGGAAGTAGAGCTGCCTCTTGGCCAGGAACGCCACGCGGGATATGACGAAGCCGGCGGCGCCCGGCGCGTTCATCATGGCGCCGGTGGCGGCGGGGGCGGCGGCCGCGGGCCAGAGGAAGTAGATGCTTACGGCGCCCCCGAGGACCATCGCCGCGGCTTTCACGGCGCCTTCGCGCGTGGAAACCGCTGCCGCCGCCTGGTTCTTGACGTGGCCGAGGCCCGCGGCGAGGTCGGTCGTGTTCATCTCGGCCAGCTTTCGGCGGAGGTCCGCCGGCCTAGCTGACGAGACGGTGGATGCCATGGCCTTCGCCTGTTGCTTGACGCTGTCAAGACTTCCGGAGATCAGCTCCCGTGTGTTCATCGCCGTCAGTTTTGGGTGCAGGTCCTTCTTGGCCGGCGAGATGGACATGGACCGTGTCTGATGCAAAAATTACAGAGACGTGGGAAGGTGATATTATGGGAGGAAAAGAATCAACGGTGATGGAAGGTGACGCGGTGCGTATGATGTCACGCGCTGTCACCTAGTGGAAGAATCGCATGCAAAGGACACCTAGTTGGATTAACAAAGTTCTTATCGTTAAGCTCTCCACTTCAGCAGTACAAATGTGTCCCTCCTCATTTGTCCTTCACCCCATTAAAAAAAACTCTGCATACCAAATAACTGGACTTCTTATCAACACTAGTCTACGTCTAGACCGACGACGACGACCTCGCCTAGCCCACTTTCTTCATTTAAAAGCATCATATCTGTGGCAAGTGGCAATAGGCCCTAAAGGGACAAGAATAAATAAATCAAACAATCGAATCCTTAAAGGGACAACAACATCATATCAGTGGCAAGTGGCAATAGGCCCTACACATGGGCACAATCGCACAAAGGCCTGAAGCGCATCTACGGCCGGGCGTGACGCGGAAGCGAACTCTTCTACCCAATGTAATCCGCTACGGCAGCAAGTGTACTTGCGAAATACAAATCTAATTTTAAAAAGAGAAAAAAAACTGTATATTCTGTCGCTCGATTAATTGGGAGGTGCTGGTTTCTCCGTTTGTCAACTTCAAAACCGGATAAGCTGCACCTTAAATGTTCAAAACGAACAAGTTCGACCCTTCAACTCATGCAAAACGACATCATTGAAGACATGATGCAACCATCCTATCTCTCATTGGTTCTTGATCCTTTGGTTTCTTGTAACTAACAAAAGGAGTCTACGGGTGTTGCATAGTTTCTTCTCAACTAATTCGGAATTGAGGTGAAAAAGAAGATTTTTAAGAGTGTATACTTAACCTTATGTTTGCAGTAACTCAATGATATTTTTGGACTATTTGTTGGATCTATAATGATGTTTAAGCCAAATTATACTACACAGTAAGTTTCACAATTTTGTACCAACGTATTGATGTATGGAACCCCTAGTACTCAGCTCCTAGGTCTGCCACTATCCACATCTATGACTTTTTGAAGAAATCAACCCGTGCATAAGATTTCCTTGAGTTGAGCATTTTAATAGATCCGTGGGAGTACTTTCTATGGCAGAATGTGGGCTATTAACAACGGCGTCCCAACAATGCAATTGCCATTCTCCGTGAAATAAAAGTTCATGTATGTGGAGCTTACTTGTGTGTTTCCATAATGGATTCGATGCACTGTGTCAAGTTTGCCTTGGTTCTTGTTGTCTTTCATGTCTGACAAACCATGCATCAGTTCAACGATCTTTCTTGCAAGAGGCATCCCCCCTGCCAGCCCCACCCCATCATCGTGTATTCAACGATCTAAGGATCATGGCCATTTGTGTTGGTAGCTAATGTGATTTTTCGATACGACTGATGTTAGCTCAAGCCATGCTAGTTTGGTTTTATGCAGTCTCTTTATTGGGAGCATAGAGCAACGGCCTCAATATGAAAGATTAAAGACATTGTCTTCAAAGTACGTTGATGTAACCTTCGGTTTCGAGATATTATGATTGTTCGTATTTATTTCTGTTTCTTTTATGCATGTACCATTTGAAATTCTCTTTTCTATGTGTATTTTGTATGCAATCGAAAACGCCTAGGTTCCACTATCCAGAGATAATGGAAAAACATAAGTTTCACATCCATATTTTCAAAGAAAGAACAAAAAGCCCCCCCTAGCAATAGCACCGGCTCATATCGAAAGAGTCCAAACACGATTGGTAGCAAGCATGGCACAAAAAGTGAGGGTAAACCAAATGCCTCTGCATCAATTGGCACATACATTATATATCAAAAATCTTCACGAACGGTCTCCATGGAATCCCCTAGCGCAACACCCTATGAGTCGTTTGATTTGCTTTTGCGGCCACTCGTGCCATAGTCGTGATGGAAGTGTGACATCAGGACAACAACATGGTCACTTCATGTGGTGTATGGCAATAATAGACACCCCACTATATATGTGTTCTTATTACCAAGTTTCATAGTCTCACAAACTGCATAAATAAACGAGGCTCGGACATTGTCTCCTAAAAGGAGGACATGTCTATCATCGGCTCGCGGCCAGTTCGACTGGTAGGATCAGTGTTTTGGGTCGGCGAGGCGGCAATCCTCCGAGTCTACCTCTGTCTCGGTGGTGTTTCCTCTAGCACAACTCAAGAGCCCGTGGGGATTTTACACAAGTGAATCAATCGGCAGTGCCGATCTATCTGGCAATGAAAGCGCATGGGGGGATGCTAGCGTTTCAATATCAAGGGGTGTGGCCTGAAGGCGGTAGATCAGGCGTTTTGCTCCGACTTTGTTAACGACAATCAACGGATCTGGGCTCAAAAGGTATGGGGACGATCCTGGGTCAACACACCACAACGACATCCGCCGATGATTGTCCTCTTCATCGGCTCACAAAGTCCGTTTGGGCAATGGTACTCTTTTTGTTTCTGGCGATGATGTGCAATGTTGATGGCACTCGAAGAAAATTGTATGTGCTTTGTTGTAATTTTTTTCTGGTGGGTGTTATTTGCTTTTGTTCTTTGGCAGCTGTACTCTGCTGATCTTCCGCGTGTGTGGCTTGTATTCCGGTTTATTAACAAAGAAGCAAGGTGAACATCTCAAGAAGAGAACATTGCAAAATAACAGAGGATCAAAAGGAGGACTCTCATCAACATCGCAGGCAGTATAAGATGAGAACAATCAATCGTCAAAGCATCTCAGAATCTACCAGGTTGGTAGGAGCCGGAGCATCAGCAAATGTTTACTTGATAGATAAAAACATGACGTTTACTTGATAGATAAAAACAGGCCGTTGGCTCAGAAAATTATCACAAGCAACCTTCCAAATTTATATTTAGCGAACCTTAAGAACATTCTTAACCTTGCATACGCATCCTGTATACATAAGACAGTAATATAACACCTGATACACGTCACCCAATAACCGCACAATAGCACTAAACCGTACGGACACAAATACAACTATATATACGCCAATACAAGTACACATGTACACCGCGTACGTACGTGAGGTGAAACTTACCGAAGACGAGTCACTAGTATACGAGGGGCTTCTTTGCACGGAGGTCGCGGAAATATGTCCGGGGATCATCCTCGAACGCGTAGCGCGGCATGCGCGCGCCGCCGCGGCCGGGAGCCACCATCGTTCGCCCGCAGCGGCGGCGGCCGCAGCAGCAGCGGCAGCAGCACCGGGCGAGCCAGAACAGCACAAGGGCGCCGAGCGCGGCCGGGAGCACAACGGTGACGCCGACGCGCACCCACTGCGCGAGCGTCTCCGAGCGGGTCTCCGGCGGGAAGAGCTCGTCGGCCTTCTTGGCGAGCGCGGCGAGGAGGCCGGCGAGGAAGGCCGCGAGCTCGGCGGCCTTCTGCTTGATGAGCTCCCACAGGGGGGCGAGAAAGCGCCCGGCGCCGTCGGGGTCGAAGCCGAGGCCGGCGTCGCGCAGGGACCGCGCCACGGCTCCGCCGCGCCGTAGCAGGAGCTTCCTCGCTGCAGGTGCCTCCGGGACGAAAGCCATGGATCCGCTTCTTTCTTTGCTCAGGGACGACGACTGGGTTTGGTCTTTCCCGTTCTTTCTTCTTCTTCCACAAATACTTGTCTCAACTTAGCGTAAGATAGCTAACCACACATGTCATGTGGTAACTGGGTTTGGTCTTTGGTGTGAGTGTAGCGGGGACTGACGGAGTGAGGTGCGGGGTCCGATATAAAGATGGAAGCGATTGATGGAAACGAAAGCGTTTGGCTTTTCGCCGAACGAATAACCAGTCCACTTCACCCGTTTTTTTT
>NC_057799.1:127844453-127855231 GCF_018294505.1 Triticum aestivum
GTTTAATGAGCTGCACACACGTTCAGCTCCATGTAGGTTGTAGCTCTTTGAAGAGACAATACAACACTGGCTGGACAGTGCACACGAGCTCCCTAGCTCATCTGAGCCACGTGACTCGATCTACTAGCCTGCAAGGTACTCGATGTAGTACTGGCGTCTACTGTGTCCATCGGAATATATGGGTCTTGTGTTGGACCTGAAATCATTTGATAGAAATGATGACCAGCCTTTGCTCTGGTAATTTTGTATGAACCGTGAGTTCAAATGGTTTTCTCCCACGGACTCCCCTAATCGAACGCCACTATTTTGAGAATTTTTTCCTTAAAAGTAAGCATAGTATTCCGGAAAGAAAAATGATATTACCCCACTTACAACTCGAAAAGAAAATGGTGTTTCCCCCCAGGCCTCATGAAGAAACTTGAAACCAAAAAGCTCCTGTAGCACAAGTACCATTCACTTACTGTAGCGTCGGTGCTGTTCAAATGGATCTGACCCGTTGATCTTCAGTCGGATGGCTAAAAGAGAGGCATGTTACGATACTGTTTACCGGTGACATGTCTCTGGATCGAGCATGCAACATGAGAACATATATATTGATAGATTAATGCATACAACATGAGGACACCGCACATAGCCATCGCTAGCACATTACACAATGCATGCAGAATACGGTACTTCTTCTTCTTCTTCTTTGCGGGGAATACGGTACATCTTCGGAAATTGGCGCATCGGATGCAATAGCTGGTACTCCAGTAGTAGACTAGTACCAGACAGTAGATCTACACATAACTAAGCACGCATATCCAATATCACCGTACTTGTTTCTACTTTGTGCTGAAGGCTTCACATCTTTGCTGAATAGATTCAGTGGAACACAAGTTGACAAAGGGATCAGGGTGAGCTATCGGTCTCCATGGATCAATCATCTGCTATTTGCAGACAATAGCCTTATTTTCATGCAAGCCTAGATGCAAAGTGCTCACCGTTTGAGTGAGATTTTAAGGATCTATGGGAAATGTTTTGGACAGGCTATTAATAAGGATAAAAGCTCAATTTATTTCAGTCCAAACACATCGGTTCCAGTCAGGCAAGGGTTAAAACAGATTATGGGCATCAATGTTGAGGCATTCAGTGAGCGGTATCTAGGGCTGCCAACTGCCGTAGGGAGAATAACAAGTGGAACTTTTGACCACATTGGAGAGAGGTTGAGAAGCAAACTCCAAGGGGGGTCCGAGAGGATGATTTCTTGTGCGGGAAGAGAGGTGCGAATAAAAGCTATAGCCCAATCTATACCTACTTTCAGCATGAGCTGTTTCAAGCTAACAAAGAAAGTATGTGCAAAGTTGGCCTCTTATATGGCCAAGTACTGGTGGAGTAGCTCTCTTGATCGGCGTTCAATGCATTGGATGACGTGGGAGTCTCTCGCACAGCCAAAGATTAAAGGAGGGATGGGCTTCCGAGATTTACAGATGTTCAACTTAGCACTCCTTGGTAAACATGGATGGAGGCTAATGACAGAACCCAACTCCTTGTGTGCTCGAGTATTGAAAGGAAGATACTTCCCCAACTGTGATTTTATGCATGCCGGTGCACCCAAAAGCGCGTCGGCGACATGGCGGGCAATCATAGCAGGGCGGAAGGCTTTGAATGTTGGGCTGATCAAAGGTATCGGAAGTGGTACAACAGTGTCTATATGGGAGGATAAATGGATCCCAAATACATTGACAAGGGCACCTGTTGCACGTCTTGGTGATGCACAAATTAGCTGGGTAGCAGACATTATTGATGATGAGAATTGGACTTGGAAGTCTGAAGTTATCAGACAATCCTTTATCCCTCCAGATGCGGATGCAATCCTCAATATCCCTTTGAGGACTGGAGGGGGAGATGATTTCTATGCTTGGGCGCCTGAGAGGTCCGGGATTTATACTGTAAAATCAGCGTATCGCTCTCTAATGATTCAAAACGAGCATAAAGCTCTAGAAGAAGGGGCGACTACGGATACTTCAGAGATGGATAAACAGTTATGGTCTCGGTTATGGAAACTCAAAGTGCTGCCGATAGTTCGCGTCTTCTGGTGGCGCGTGATGCGAGGGATTCTTCCCGTTGAAAGTACACCGAAATATCGGCATATATCCAGCGAGAGCAAGTGCAAAATCTGTTTGAGTTCTGAGAAGGATATGATGCATGCATTACTGAGCAGTACCCATGCGAGAAGGTTTTGGAATGAAGCTCCGCAGTGGCTGCATGTTAAGCGACCAAACCTGCACCCTCTTACTTGGGTTAAGGATGTCCTGTGTGAGTCTCTATTTTCAGATTCTGACAGAGCAAAACTTGTGTCTATTATGTGGGCTATTTGGATTTCGCGCAACAACATTACACATGACAAAGGAGAGTTTGATCCTGTTCGGTCCATGAAGCAAATACAGGAAGCTCTAGCGATCTTAGAGTTACCCTCAAGATCATGCTCGGATCTTGCCTGGTCATGGCTGGAGGCCGCCGGACGATGGATGGATAAAAATCAACATCGATGGTAGCATTGCCATGGAGTCCCGCCGAGGAGGGGTTGGAGGGGTAGCACGTTCTCCGTATGCTTTCAAGACTGCATGGTGTAAGCCATACTATGGAATCACAGACTCTCTTCTGGCTAAAGCATTGGCTCTTCGAGATGGCGTAATATTCGCAAAGCTTTGAGGTTATGATCAAGTCATCTTGAAGACGGATAGCCAAGAAGTTGTTAACCTCTGGCACTCGCGCCATGATTTTTCAGTGGTGGCGCCGATCTCGTGAGATTGGGGAGCACGCCAGTTCTTTTAAATTTTTTCTAGCAAATTTTCCTGCTCACCTTTGTGCGAAGCAAGCTAGCACGTTGGACGTAACAGATTGTTGGTTAGACTCTACTCCAGTTTCCTTGTAACTAGCCTCCTAGCACATTCTGCTGGGGTGGTTTCTGTTGAATAAAACTTTCCAATTTGCCCCCAAAAAAAGCACGCATATTCGGCAATTAACCGCTACGGCTCCATATATAGCGGGCGCGCAAGCACCGCAAATGAAAGACGCGCACGTACGCGGCGACGCCCTACAGAGCGAAGGCGGCGGCCGCCGCCGCAGCCCCGGTCGTGCGGAGGATGTTGAAGTAGAGCTGCGGGTTGGCCAGGAACGCCGCGCGGGAGATGACGAAGCCGGCAGCTCCAGGCGCTTTCATCACGGCGCCAGCCGCGGCCGGGACGACCGCCGTGGGCCAGAGGAAGTAGGCGCCCACAGCGCCGCCGACGACCTGATACACACACAATATCGCCACACGTATCATCAGTTGATAATGCTATACAAGTTGAACCAGTTAAGGAATCAAGCCATGAAAAAGTTGCAAAAAATAATCCTACATGTGCCGCCAAATTTCATCGAGGAAAGGATAGTGTGTTGCGTCAAATATGTGGATCATGGTTCAGCTGTACAAGAAAATTAAACCGGGTTTATTTGGTGCCTGCTAGACATGATGAGTTCCGTAAATATATGACACATGATGTACGTAAAATAAATAATCTGCCGCATGTGAAAGTGCAACGATGGATACACAAGCAATGCAAGAGTCAAGAGGAGCCACAGCCAGATGATGTTATTCCCACGTTTCGTACGCCTCCAGGGAATATTAGGATCGGCAGCTTCCTTTTCAATCTCCAAGCCAATATATTTGATGGATCTGCTAAAGATAAGTTCCCATGTTTTATTTAAATTGGGCTTTATCCCATTAGGTAGTGCTACGTGAGTAGCAAAAGTAGTATTTTTCCTTGTAAAAAGGTCCACGTATGTTATAAACGTGATGACCAAGTCGTATTGATAAGAGCCCAGATTGTGTTGGCTTTCGGCCAGGTGCGTGCGTGAGGGTCGGCTATATAATAGCCAATGTGCGTCAGATGAGGAGAGTTTAGTTTTTGGAGTTTATTTGTGAGACAGGAATAACACAGTAAAACGTCTAGGTTTTGGGCGGCTATATCTTGTGTATCATCTGAGATTTTCCCAACGTGGAAATTTCCTAGCGACGGAGGGTTGATCATCAATATCGACGCCTACGTGTTGATCCGAGGGGATCATTATTTTTGTTCGTGTATTTTTGTACACGGGTGAAAATTATTCTTGGAGGTTGCGAGGAGGAACAGGGAGACGGACTGCTCACCAAACATCGCCATGAAAGATCGGACCTTCTACGCGCGCGAATTAGCATCTCGCTAGTTTGTGCCACATCAAGTGGTATCAGAGCAAAGGTTAGTCACAGCGATTCAGTTTGTAATATCATCTGCGGAGTCAAGCATCAACATGTTGAGCAGGAACATATTGATGGAGGAGGAAGGCATTGGCGAGGTCACTCTTTTTCACACTCGTTGCGTCGTGAACGAATGACGTGTTAATCTGACAATCGATGAGAGTATGGCGGTCAATATGGCGAGCATTAAGGTGGTGGAAAAATTGGGGCTGAAGATGGCGCCTCTTGAAAGACCGTACACGCTGAAGTGGTTCAAAGGTGAAATCAAAATTATGCATCAGATTTTGCTAATTTTTGATCTGGGGAAATATTGTTGTGCGGAATTTTTTTCATGTTTGTCCTATGCCCATGGTGACGTGCCATTTGCTACTTGGGGACCCATGGTGCAAGCATGTTGGGGCTGTTCGGGATGTCAAGAAAAATAGTTATTCTGTATCACAGAAGGGCAAACAAATTTGTTTTATTTCCATGCCAATGGATGTGTTCGCTGTTGATTGGAAAGATCGTTTGCGAAAAAGAAGAGAAGAGGTAGAAGAAATAAAATAAGAAGTTGATGCATCGATGAAGGGTCTAAATCTTTTAGTGAAGAAGGTGCAGGAGGATGGTGATCCTAAAGGGCAGCGTTGGAGTGTTTTTAAAACGCAGTGCAAGATCAAGGACCGGGTATGCAAGATGATAATTGATGGTGGCAGTTTAACTAATGCTATTAGCAAAGATCTCGTGCAAGCATTGTGTTTGTCCATGTGGCGGCACCCGCAACCGCACCACGTGGAGTGGCTATACAACTCCGGGAATTAAAGATTACACATAAGGTACGCGTGCCATTTGTTGTTGGAGATTATATTGACAAGGTGGATTGTGATGTCTTGCCGATGAACGCTTGTCGGTTGCTATTAGGGAGGCCATGGCAGTTTGATCATGACGCAGTGCATGCCGGGAGATCCAACACGTACTCATTCATGCATGGTGGAAGGAAGCACGTGCTAAAGCCGATGCTGGATAGTGCAATCACTAGAGAGCGGCAAGTTCGAGAGAGGAAAGTCGTGTTGAAAAATGACTTGAAACCGTGGACGGTTTCGTTTCAAGGAAGGGAGGATGATACACACACAATATCGCCACACGTATCATCAGTTGATAATGCTATACAAGTTGAATCAGTTAAGGAATCAAGCCATGAAAACGTTGCAAAAAATAATCCTACATGTGCTGCCAAATTTCATCGAGGAAAGGATGGTGTGTTGCGTCAAATATGTGGATCATGGTTCAGCGGTACAAGAAAATTAAACCGGGTTTATTTGGTGCCTGCTAGACATGATGAGTTCCGTAAATATATGACACATGGTGTACGTAAAATAAATAGTCTGCCGCATGTGAAAGTGCAACGATGGATAAAGAGTCAAGAGGAGCCACAGCCAGATGATGTTATTCCCACGTTTCATACGCCTCAGGGAATATTAGGATCGGCAGCTTCCTTTTCAATCTCCAAGCCAATATATCTGATGAATCTGCTAAAGATAAGTTCCCATGTTTTATTTAAATTGGGCTTTATTCCATTAGGTAGTGCTACGTGAGTAGCAAAAGTAGTATTTTTTCTTGTAAAAAGGTCCACATATGTTATAAATGTGATGACCAAGTCATATTTATAAGAGTCCAGATTGTATTGGCTTTCCGCCAGGTGCGTGCGTGAGGGTCGGCTATATAATAGCCAATGTGCGTAAGATGAGGAGAGTTTTGTTTTTGGAGTTTATTTGTGAGACAGGAATAACACAGTAAAACGTCCAGGTTTTGAGCGCCTATATCTTATGTATTATCTTGTGTATCATCTGAGATTTTTTCACCGTGGAAATTTCCTTGATCATCAATATCGACGTACGTGTTGATCCGAGGGGATCATTATTTTTGTTCGTGTATTTTTGTACAGGGTGAAAATTATTCTTGAAGGTTGCGAGGAGGAACAGGGAGACGGACTACTCATCAAACATCCCCGTGAAAGGTCGGGCCATCTACGCGCGCGAACCAACCCCTTCGCCTTCTGCTTCACGAAGTCGAGCGGTGCGAAGAGGTAGTTCATCTCACAGGTCTTGCTCAGCCGACGAACTAGATAAGTAGATGGGGGCTGTTGTTCTTGTGCTTGGTCTTTGGTGTGAGAGCGGCCAGGGGGTTCGGGTGGGTTATAAAGACGGAGGTGCTCGCTGCGAACGAAGGATTTTGGATCGGAATCAGCCGAAGATCCAGTGACTCCATTTACACGGTTAATAGCCTGCAACACACAACGAGTCTGCTGCTTCACGTGACAATACGACCCTGGCTGCACATAGCCACGAGCTGCCTAGTTGTGACTCCGTTTACCCGGTTAATAGCCTGCATCACACAGCTGCCTAGGTGTGACTCCGTTTACCCGGTTAATAGCCTTCATCACACAGCCAGGTTGACGTGACAATACAACGTGGCGGCACGTAGCCACGATGTGCCTAGTTGATGTGATGGTACAGTACCAGCTTTAGTAGATGCACTCTAGAGTGTTCAAACGACCAAAACACCTCTGCCCTAGGGTTCCTGCAGACTGCCGTAGTGGCTATTGGTGAGATAGTATTCTCTTTGCATTATTCTAGTAGCAAGCGCAACTCAATGATAAAAGGATAAAACCACAGAATAGTTAGTGCATGTTGACAGGCGATCATTTTCTTCGGGATCTCTATTTGAAGCAGAACAGAGATCACATAATTTCTGAGGTGTTGAGTGGATCATGCAGCCAGTACATGGATAAGAAGACAAGCAAAGCAACACCATGGAGTTAAGATACATACATGCACACACACATATATATAGCGATTACTACTTTACATTAGAGAGAGTAGCTTCAGACTGCTGACACGCCAGTAACATGGTCGAACATACACGCACAGCCCAGGTACAGACGATGACATTAAACTTGATTGACACTAGCTTAGCTTGGGCAATACATACGTGCCCAAGTGCAAAAGACACAGTCCCTACTCCTGAACTTGATTGACGCTAGCTTAGCTTGGGCAGTACATGCCCAAGTACCAAAGATCAGTCCCTACCCCTAACTCCATACTGGTAGCTACCTAGCGTACTGCCACTAACTTGGCATCAAACCCTAGCGTGCATTGCCTCTCTAAGCAGCAAAGGCGGCCGCAGCCGCCGCCGCACCGGCGTTGTGGAGGAGCTGGAAGTACATCTGCGGGTTGGCCGCAAATGCGGCACGAGAGATGAGGAAGCCGGCTGCGCCGGGCGCCTTCATCATCGCACCGGCCGTGACAGCCGCCGGCCAAAAGAAATAGGCGCCCACAACGCCCACGCCGACTATCAGCGCAGCCGCTACGACGTTGAACACCATCTCTGAAGTCTCGAACCTACGTCCTCTACCTGAATCTGTGTACTAGATCTTTTTCCCTGTGTGTGCTATGCTGAGGCGAGTTTGCTAGGTGAAGCGGACGTAAGAGTTTGCTGGTGGCGAGAAGGGTGACTTATATATAGGGCTGGACGCTGGAGTGCCCGCGAGCGCTCGCCGCTTCCAGCCGCATCGAGCGATCTGTTCACCGGGGACGCGTGGACAATGGCCGGAGACAAGGCTCGATGAGGGGAGACGCGTGCCGGCCAGGCGGCCACGTAGTCGGGTAGTACATTTTTCGGCGGTAATCCTGGTAATCGATTGTTGGGTATAGCATTCCCCTTTTTGCAAATTGGGGATCGCGTTTGTATCTCGTTTATCCTGGAGAGTTCTTTTTTTCTTTGTCATCCGTGTCTCATTAATAAAATAAAAAATCAGTTACAAGCCATGTAAACACTGACAGTATAGAACTAAAAAGATAGAATAATCCTATACAAAATACTAGCGTCTCTCTCTCCATCAAGAAAAAAGAGACATATCACCTCTTCACCCGAGTTTGATACGGCTCTATCGCTGAACTGCAGCTTTACGGACCTCCAAAACAGTTTGCCTGAAACAAAATCATTATCGTTGAAAGAATAGACCGGGGCAACGTGTCCCGGACACGCCATCAAACTCCAGAACTGACACCCCCGCACGACTACGACGTCGAAGGAAGAAACCAGAATCGTCGGCCTCCAACCACCAACCCAACACAGGATGCACATTCTTCCAGCTGACACATGCGTGAACAACCGTCTGCGTGTACTCCTGGACGACAAAACCTCCCTGCTCCACCGTGACGTCGGCGACAACGCCGCAGCATCGGGGACAAAGTAGAAGGAGACACACCAGAAGAGGTCGCCGTCGCCACCTCGCCGACACCAACCATGAACACTAACACCGCCGATCTGAAGGATCGGCAAACACGCGATGCCATCAACTCCGAGACGCCGCCATGAAGGACACAACTGGTGTGGGAGTGAAGCTAAGGCAGATTTATTTATCCGGGCACCGCTCCCACCACCCCAACGGTGCACCACGACCTACAAAACCAAACCCTAACTATAGAGCGGAGGAACGAGGTCCCCCTCCCTCCTGTTGTCGGAGCAGCAGTGAAGAGAGAGTAGATTGAGGGTAGAGGATCACATCCTTAGTCGCCTTCACGTGGCGGCGGTTAGGTTAGGGAAAAGACATGACCGCTTTGGAGTATCCTAGGGAGTTCTGTGAACCTTTAAACTGTTGTCAAATAGTATTTTACTTGTCTTTGTACGTCTATTGGTTGGCCTGCACGTGCAATTACGAAGAAAAAAGAAACATGTTCTTCCTAGTTAGGCATCTCGACTCTCAAATCGTATCCGTCCGGAGGCCGTTGTCCCCACCCTACAGTCCATCCAACGCTGATCTCATTGGTCCACGGAGCAGTTCGGATCACAATTTCCCTGCAAAGTCAAAACAAGCTGGGGGGGCTTTGCAGGAGTCCGGACGCGAGCCACATTTGACTTCGACACCCCCGGCAGACCAAAAACTGAGACGGAGCCCACCCTTTTGTAGTTGGCCGCACTGTTTCGATGGCACAATCCTCACTCTCTTCTTCCATCCCGTCGCTCTTCACCAAATTCCCGCCTTTCCCCCTACTCTCTTCTTCCCTCCCCACGCCAACGCGTGAACCCGGAGAAGACCCTGTCGAAGATAGAGGTGATGGAGGACCCGAGCATCTCGCTTGCACGAAAGATCACCTTAGTGACACGGCAAAATCGCCGTGTCAAAGCAAAGGCAAATGCGGAAAGGCTCAAGAAGCAGAAGGCATGCGGAGGGCGTGTTGTTCATGGACGTGGTGGAGGCCTGGGCCATGGGATCCCGCCGTCCTCGCTGACCGTGCAGATAACACCATGGATGGAACATTACGAGACTCCGTACTGCTACGCCACCAAGCATCTAGGTAGGTAGTCCTCAGCATCCGCCTGTTGGAAATATGCCCTAGAGACAATAATAAAGTGGTTATTATTATATTTCCTTAATCATGATAAAGGTTTATTATTCATGCTATAATTGTATTGATTGGAAACTTAAATACATGTGTGAATACATAAGAAAATACTAAGTCCCTAGTATGCCTTTACTAGACTAGCTCGTTGATCAAAAGATGGTTAAGGTTTCCTGACCATAGACATGAGTTGTCACTTGATAACAGTATCACATCATTAGGAGAATGATGTGATGGACAAGACACATCCGTTAGCTTAGCATATGATCGTTCTGTTTATTGCTACTATTTTCTTAATGTCAAATACATATTCCTTCGATCATGAGATCATACAACTCCTGGATACCGGAGGAATACCATGTGTGCTATCAAACGTCACAACGTAATTGGGTGATCATAAATATGCTCTACAGGTGTCTCCGAAGCTGTCTGTTGAGTAGGCATGAATCGAGATTGGGATTTTTCACTCCGTATGACGGAGAGGTATCTCTGGGCCCTCTCGGTAATAAAGCATCACAAGAAGCTTGCAAGCAAAGTGACTAAGGAGTTAGTTACGAGATGATGTTTTACGGAACGAGTAAAGAGACTTGCCGGTGACGAGATTGAACTAGGTATCACTACAAAAAAAAGACACATCCGTGACATTTTGGGCCGAACGAAAATATTTTCTGTCATACATATGACACTTCTATGACGATAATTGTGACAAAACCCGGTATCATCATAGATGTGGTGGGCTCCTACTTCTATGACAAAAAATCATGACAGAAAATGGGCTTTTCGTCCTGCGCGGGCCGGAGACGCAGCTGCATGACATTCTTTGGGCCGTCCATGACAGAAAAAACCGTGGTAGAAGCGAGGGGGAGGAAAATTTCGGGGAGTTCCCGGTTATGGTGGGAGGTCGGGGGCCGAGCAATGCGCGTTTCTCTCGTACACGTACGCGCGGGTGTGCGAGGCATTGGCTCTAACTGAACCCGAGCGAGGCGTTGGGCTTTAACTGAACCCGAACGATTGCACTGCAGGCTACGCGTTACTGAACCCGAGCGATCGATCGATGGCTGTTAACTGAACCCGATCGAGCGATTCCTTTGCTGCTGCTGCTAACTAAAGCCAGTCGATTGGATGAACAGTGAGCG
>NC_057799.1:127855821-127869030 GCF_018294505.1 Triticum aestivum
AGGAGGTCCGTTCGTCCGTTTTGCGGTACGCCACACCCCTCCCGATCAACAGGACTCCTGTTCCGAACGTAGGAGGTCCGTTTCCTCCGTTTTGCGATACGCCACACCCCTCCCGATCAACAGGACCCCCGTTTCGACCGTAGGAGGTCCGTTTCCTCCGTTTTGCGGTACGCCACACTCCTCCCGATCAACAGGACCCCCGTTTCGACCGTAGGAGGTCCGTTTCCTCCGTTTTGCGGTACGCCACACCCCTCCCCATGAACACGACGCATTCCGTTGCCTCCCCATGAACACGACGCATTTCGTTGCCTCCCCATGAACACGACGACTACACTGTTTCTCCGTTCCGACCCAGCCATGTACATGAGCCCTCGCCGTACGTATGCGCGAGTAGGCGTTCGAGACCCTGCCCGTATGTACGTACGTGGCCGTATTTTCTTTCTTGCACTCTGGCCGCTGTACGTACGTGTACATGCTACGTGCGCGCCTCTACTACGACACGTACGCGCCTCTACTACGACACGTGCGCGCCTGTACATCGACCAGTATATATGTACGTACACGTTCGCGACCAGAATGACAATGCTACGTACGCTTCGACCAGGTGGGTCCCGACTGTCAGGCACTTCCTTGCCTGCGAAGATGTAGCTGGTCGGTCCCAGCAGTCAGGGGGCGAATCATTTTGGTTTTTTTTGCCCGGACGCACTTCCTTGCGTGCGAAGATGTAGCTGGTGGGTCCCAGTAGTCCGGGGGGCGAATCGTTTTTTTTGCCCGGACACACTTCCTTGCGTGCGAAGGTGTAGCTGGTGGGTCCCAGCAGTTAGGGGGGGAACTTTTTTTCGCGAAATACGGTGGTCCGTCCGGTGGGTCACTGCTATCAGGTGGAGGATTCATTATTTTCCGCGTAATAAGGAGGCACTTCCTTGCTGCCGCCGTGGACCCAGCTGTCAGCCTCTCCACGTACAGTCCACGTCCGATGGAAGTCATTCCTTGACCACGTTGACCATGCCGCGACGAGAGCACCAGGGTGGTGGACGACGGCGAGGCCTAGGAAGGGGACGACGCGGAGCCGGTGAAGACGCGGCAGTGGATTCCCACGCGGAGAGGAGTATGAGGGTTCACTCATTCGGCTGCGGTGTGAGGCTGCTGTCGCCGCAGGGTCTGGCCAGCGGTGGGAATAGTAGGGGGCGGTGAGGCCTCCGCGGCAGCACAGCCGACCACGGGAGGTAGGAGCAGGCGGCACGACCGGCGCTGCTTTGGGTGGCTGGAGCAAGAAGACCAGAGGTTGAAGAAGCACTACGGCCGTTGGATGGACATCGTACGGTCACTGGAGCTAGAATCGTTCATATTGACTAAGTTGACAAAGCCCTCCGTCCCCGTCAACTTAGTAGGCCCACAAGTCAGCCTCCCACCAAGGTAGGTCCTAGCTAGCAGGGGGAGTATTCATTTTTTTTGTGCGTAATAAGTAGGCACTTCCGGTGGGTCCGAGCTGACAGCAGGGGGAACGTTTTTTTTCGCGAAATACGGTGGCCCGTCCAGTGGGTCCCAGCAGTCGGGGGGAAACATTTTTTTTCGCGAAATAAGGTGGCCCGTCCGGTGGGTCCCCGCTGTCAGGTGGAGGAATAATTATTTTGCGCGTAATAAGAAGGCACTTCCTTGCGGCCGCCGTGGACCCAGCTGTCAGCCTCTCCACGTACAGTACTCTTCCGATGGAAGTCGGTCGTTGACCATGTTGACCACGCTGCGCCGAGAGCACCAGGGCGGTGGACGACGGCGAGGCCTAGGAAGGGGACGATGCGGAGCCGGGGAAGACGCTGCAGTGGAAGCCCGCGCGGAGAGGGGTACGAGGGTTCACTGGTTCGGCTGCGGTGTGAGGCTGCCGTCGCCGCAGAATAACATGGGGTGTGGGTGAGTGGAGGGATGGCCTGGCCAGCGATGGGAGTAGTATGGGGGCGGTGAGGCCTCTGCGGCAGCACAGCCGGCCACGGGAGGCAGGAGCAGGCGGCACAACCGGCGCTTCTTTGGGCGGCTGGACCAAGAAGACCAGAGGTTGAAGAAGCACTACGGCCGTTGGATGGATATCGTACGGTCACTGAAGCTAGAATCGTTTATATTGACTAAGTTGACAAAGCCCTTGGTACGCTCCAACTTAGTAGGCCCACAGGTCAGCCTCCGAAACGGTGCGCCCCAGATGTCAGGAGGAGGAATCATTTTTTGGGCGGCCGAAGCTAAGAATATCCGAGAATGAAGAAGAAGCACGACATCCATTGGAAAGACATCCAACGGCCACTGCTGCTAGAACCGTGTGTTGACTATAATAAGTTGACAAAGCCTTGCATACGCGTCAACTTATTTTTTTTAGAGGACGCGTCACTTAGTAGGCCCACAAGTGTGTGGCAGAGAACTTATAGCCCATTTGCGTTTTGTAACAATGTACAACCCATTTTTGAATTCTAATGGAATTTACAACAACCCATTTACAGTTTGTTAAAAGTACAACCCATTTTCTAGCTAGGACAACGATTAATAATTTCAACCAACCGTTGAAGACAGAATTCAATAAAATTTCCCACATTTTGATGGGATCCGAAATATTTTTATCCCGAAATTTCTAGTCAGATTAAATATAAATTTGTATTACGTAAAAATCCAACGAAACATTGCGCGCGCAACAATGATAATTTAAGATTTTCAAAATCCATAAATAATATTTTATAAACTAATTTCGTGTTTGGTGCATTTTTTTATAGTTACTGCCCACTTTTTATAATTACATCCCATTTATTATTTTTTAAAGCCCATTTTCCTGTTAATCCTAATGCATCCCTCCTAGGAAAGATTTGCAGCCGGGCGGGGCGGAGAATAACAAGTTGACCTTGCCTGGGTATTCCTCAAAAAGACGTATAGCTGGGCTAGCCATTTTCATCTTGAAAAAATTAGTATCTGGGCTGGATATCTGGCCTGGGCTAGACGGGCCACAACCCGCCCAGTTAATACCCTGCTATCCTCTGAACAACAACGAAATCATCGCCAAGAAAAACTCTGCAGTGCTCATGCCTCAAAAACACAAATACTGCTCGAGCTGCTTGGTCCCAGCTGTCGACCGCACCTTGTGCAATTCTCTCGTTTATATTGACTACATAGGTTGACAATGGTGTGGGACCGTGATGTCAGGAAACCAGGAGAAAGCAATTTTTTTTATAGTTGTGCATAATAAGGAGGCACTTGCGTACGTACGGCTATGGCCCTAGTGGGTCCCTAGTGTCATCTAGTCAAAATAAAGTCATCTCCTGAATCCTCATGTTCGTTGACAATGTTAACAATGCTCGGCGCCACGGCGAGCACAACAACTCGAAGGACAATGGAGAGGGCCTCGCGGGCCCTACGGATGGTCTGATACAGTGCCCGCTGCTCATTCAGGAAGCCAGGATCATCGGACACCTATGAGCACCTTCGAGAAACTGAGACGGCATGAAACGGTAAGGCCGCGCTTGGGAGCTCTGGTTTATTTCAAACCTGTATTAACATACAAGTGTAGTTTACTCGTCATCGGAAACAACGCGTAAAATACAGGCGTAATGAAACCGAGGGCCCGAGGTCTGTAAGTAAAACCGGCGGGTTACGCGTGTAATTTGAGAGACCAGTGTATATTTTATGAGCACTGCTATATGGACGACATTACCAGACGATACATGCACGACGTGCGTATCATGCCATCCATGGGCAAGGCTGAAACAGCAGCTAACGACTGGATTAGCAATCGTCCGAGTGTCATTCAGCGTTTTTATCATGTGTGAAGTACTTCCGATATTTTACTAGGCGAAATCGACCAACCAAGCGCCTTCGCCCGAGACCATCTGCTTTAATTTACAAGCGTCAGTTTTACAAGCGGTTTTGGTTGGAAAACGACGATCCAATCATGGCCTAATATCATGAGTTGGTCGGTAGATCATATGGTTTCACGTCTAACCTACCCGACTTGTCGTATAGGCTATGAATGAAACATCAGACGATGAACTTCTTAAGCACGGAAACAACAGAAGAGGATGATCTTCTTAACAAGCAAATCACTGGCATTAGATCGACATGCAAAACAATACGAAGCATTATTCTCAGGAGGCACGGTGAACAGCTCGTGATGCCGCATGCCATAACATTCCAAACTCAACTTTGCAATCAAACACAAGGCCTGGCATTACATAGACAATATTCAGAACAAACTCTTAACACAGGAATATCTCAGCAGAGTAACTATTTACTTCTAAACTGAACACAAGAATAGGAAAAAACACTCGACACTGCTCACAGCAAGGGCGTCCCACTCAAAAATATCAAATGCATGTCTTCTGGCTAACATCAATGAGCAAATTTTGACAAGGTTTTCCAATTCCAATATATTAAACTAACGTCTTCTTGCTAACATCAATGATTAAACTTTGACAAGTTTTTCCCATTCAAAATATGTAATGCCTATGATCATGGAGTCCCGTCGTAGCTTCTTGTACTTGTTTGGGCACTCCACGTGTTGTTAAATTGCCAATGGTCTCTACAGACTAGTCATGTCACCGGTGTCTAATAATACTCTGTAAAGCTTCTCGGTCATTCCTTCTGTAATGTAGCGCAAACAGTGACTGCTTCTTTCTGCAAAGTGGACCGACCAACTGGACCCAGTAATGCAGCAGTTTGCCTTGGACACATTGGCTCCTTTTGTGCAGTTCAACTAAAATCGAAGTCGGAATAAAACCGAGCTTTAATTTTGATATCCCTGTAAGCAACAATAGGTATAAGGGAAACAATTACTGAGAAATAACGGTTGATGACTTGTACTCTCAGAAGAAAAGCATCTACTGATCTAATTTATCTTAATGGGAAACAAAGCAGGAGAGTAGCAATTCTCCATATTGACTGAGATATTATCTTAACAATGCCTTGTTTCAACATGTATAAAGAACGACAAAGCAGAAAAGTACCATTCCTAAAACAATGCAACTGATTCATTTTAACAGACACATTATCTTAACAATACCTTGGTTAAACATGCAGAAAGAACTACAAAGCAGGATAGTACCATTCCTAACAAGTGTTGCAGTTTTGAACTAAGATTCAGTAGTTAATTAATTCTGAGAGTGGCATTGCTTAATTTTACCAGCGACATTAGATTAACGAAAAGCATAAACAGTTCCAGGGGAGAGTGGGCGCAACAACAGTATGTGCTTCCATCTACTTATAAAGGGGGTGATGCAGAGTTTGTTGTAACAAAGCAACAAGCATCATGTCTGGGTTGGTCCCATTTTTGTCCACTACTTAATGGGAAAAGCCAGCAATACAATAGCTTCTTCAACATTTATTTAAAACAGTACCAATACAAGTAACACAACATCTCAAAGCACACTACACAATGATGTGGATGAAGGCCTGTACTGACCTTTCATGAGACGGACAAGATAAAATACGAATCTGCCAACACGAATAGGAAATCCAATCTCGTTTTGTGCAGTTGCACTGAAATCAAGCAAAGTGTTTTGCGTAGCGAAGCAAAATGTCGCAATAGCAACAAGTTGAATAGATATCCCTGTTTAAACAGAGGCAAAAAAGGAATCAATTACTGGCTAATAAAGGAGGATGAAACATGCGGCCACAAAAATGGTAATCCCGCCAATCCCTAACAAGTGTTGCAGTTTTGAAATAAGATTCAATAGTTAATTCTGAGAGTGGCATCAATTACTGGCTTATAAAGGGGGTGATGCTGAATTTGTTGTAACAAAGCAACAAGCATCATGTCTGGTTGGTCCCATTTTTGTTCACTACTTAATGGGAAAAGACAACAATACAATAGCTTCAATTCAACATTTATTTAAAACAGTACCAAAACAAGAAGCACAACATCTCAAAGCACACTACACATCATGTGGTTGAGACCAAGATTTGAAACAACTCGCCACGAAGACTGGAAACAAATCTCGATCTCCTTTTGTGCAGTTCCACCATAATTAAGCAAAGTCACCGGTGTGACATTCAAGTTGAACTGCACAAAACACTTTTAAAACATAAGTGTTTCGAGTAGCGAAGCAAAATGTCGCAATAGCAACAAGTTGAATCGATAGCCCTATTTTAACAGAGGCAAAAAAGGAAACAATTACTTGCCGATAAAGGAGGATGAAACAAACGGTGATAGAAAGAAGCATCTAACTTCTCTTGGATGGAAAACAAAGTAGGACAGTAGCATTTCTAAAACGGTTGCATTGATTCATTTTAACAGAGACATTCTCTTGAAACAACGTTCGTTAAAAAATGTAATTTACTTTTAACAGTGGCATTGCTTCAATTTTCCAGCGGCATTCTTAGATTAACAACAGAAAAATAGCTGTATGGGACATGCCAGCACCATGTGTGTCCACACGTATAAATGGGTGATGCAGAGTATGTAGCCAAGCATCATATATGCGCTGGTCCCATATTTGTTCTCTTTGAACCTTCTTCCTATGTGAGGGCAGCAAATCTAGTCCTGCACAAACTACCCGACCCCCCAGTTTCTTTCCCTTTTCAACAAAGAGATCGGTTCCTTACAGATGTGTGTACTGGGTTACCCCTTCTTTCCCTTTTTGACCTACAAAGCGGCTGGATAGCCAGTCTATACTACTTTCCGCCCCTCCTTTCCTCATTGAACCACATCCTAGATTCTTGCTCCAGCCCACCGCACCCTTCTTTCCTCTTTGAACCAAGACCTAGATTCGACTACAGATCGAAAAAGATCCACATGCAGCTAGAGCAACGACGGTTTCAAAGAAACTTCTACCTTAGGGTCGTCGGGATGTGGCAAGGCATGCGGCGGGAGGCCGGATCTGCCCACACTACGTACGACAGCGAGGAAGAAGGGGTCGGTGGCCCTCCCGCACAGGCGCTGGGTGAAAGAGAACAGCACAGCCGGCAGTGGATTGCCTCGCTCGCCGAAGGCGATAGAGTGAACGCTGCACCTCCTCCCCTTCCCGGTGCGACGGGATACGGACGCCTCCTTCACCAGCTGTGAGGGGGGAGAGAGAGACAAGAGGCCAATGCAGTCTTGTTTAGATCTGGTGAAGAGAGGGTGAGAGACTATGAATATAGCAAACCCTAGCAAATGAACGCTGAGCCTCCAGCGTGTAACATATATGGAGAGGGTGAGAGAGCGAGACATGAGAAACTCTATCAAACAAGATGCTATAATGGATTAAAAAAATCTCTTCATAGCAGTGGTTTTAAATAGAATACGCGCGTTCCCGGTAAAAAGAAACGAAAACTGGCGGATAATTTTTTAAGGGTCTGTCTAGGACACATCTAGATGTGACATATTATGTCACATCTAAGTTGATGTCCACTCTGTTTGTTGTCTATTTTTGTTCCTAGTTTTATTTTGTTTCTTGTTGCTACATTATATACTTGTGGGAGCTTAGATGTGATATCCTTAAATAACATCTAGATGTGAATTAGACAAACTGATTTTCTAACGTATCAAGAAAGAAAACTTGATCAAAAACACGCCCCGCTTCCAGGTCGCGAGAGTCGTCGCGCACACACACATAGACATAGACATGCATATCCGTGTTTACGTAAAATTCCATTTCCATCTCCATCTCCAATCATATTTGTCCAACTAGCATATTATTTACGTTGTTAATTATATACGCAGCAATATTAACGTACATCATCTCTTGTTTGCGCACGTCCGGACCGCTGCCACGGCCGGTCCTGACCAACTCGAACCCTCTTCATCACCCGCGCGTGCTTCCCGCCCGAAACGGTCAGTGCCGCATTCATGCCCGGCCAGAGCGGACGCGACCTCTCACTGGCGCCGGCATTGAAGCGGCGCGCCGGCCGAGAGAGCATCGCCCGCGCCGCTTCCGGGTGCACGCGACTGCTCCGCGTTCAAAGGTCGCAATAGCCGGCTACAACATGCATGTAAAAAGTTCTTGGGAGTCCGTGCTACAGCTAGCTGTCCTCCCCCAACTCGTCAATCTCTTCCAGTAGTGCTAGTACTCCATGGCGCGATCCATCGACAAGCAGGCGGGAAAGTTATCGTATACTCGGTTTGCGGTGAGTGGCATGCCGAGCAACCGTGTGGGGTCGAGCCGTGGAGGAGGGTGAGACACGAACACGACAGACGTGATTTAAACGTTGGTTTTGCTCGATGGCGCGATCCAACGAAACGAAACGTTGGTTTCTCTCCGTCTCCATTTTTTCTCCGGAAAAACGGAAACTTTCCACTCCATTTTCATTCCTATTCCAAGGTTGCCCCGTTACAACGTTCCATCAAATACAAAGGAAAACTAACACGCATGCTGATGCATCTCAATGATTCACAGATCATAGCCTTTACTTCACAACTAAAGAAAAAAGTTGTAAGAGCGTGTACGAAAGAAAAACTACTGATGGGGTCACTACGACTTAAACCCTAAACCCTAAACATGATTTAATTTCCTGGCCAGGTAGAACCTGTCGAAGGAAAGACGGCTGGCACCCTCAGATCATACGATGCTTTTGTGCAGTTCCACTAAAATCGACCTGAGCATCCCTGATGGCAAAGATATTGAAGAAGTGTGATTAGAATAATAGTACTAGCACTAGTTCATGAGACATAAACTCATCACAAGTAGAAGCTGGTAGAAGTAGAGAAAGATCGACATGGAGATGGAGCTACGGCAGTGGAGCAAGCCGGCTCCAAAAGGAAGATGGACTACCTGGGACGTCGGGCTGTAGCTAGAAGGGCGGTTGGGACGCGGCATCGGCCCATACCGCGGTGACCCCCGATTGGGACGCACCGACTGTGGGTTTTCTCCCTCGCCGATGTCGACCGCGTCTACGCAGAACATTGTTCCCTTCCTCTAGCTGTAGGATCAGGCCCGTCGTTCTATGCTTGTGAAGAGAGCAACCTAAGCAAGCAGGCTTGTAGCTTAGGCTCCTGCTAGTGTATATATAGTGGTTTTCTTTTTCTCTGCATATCAACCATTTTATATTGCGTACATGTCATTCAAGAGTGAAATGATGGTTGCTTCTTCCGACTAACTTACTGTGTGATTTGACTGCTCCTTAGTGGCCCATACACGTACTCCCCCTACGTGTATGCAACAGTCACACGTACACATGGACGCAAAAACGCGCGCGACGCCCTAATGCATGCATGTCCAAGCACACGACAGAACACACACGGTCACGCTCAAGTGCTCAACCTAGACGTGCATGCACACACATACTGAGTTAGGGTGAGCTAGTGATCGTATAAACACCGGAATATATATATATATTGAGCGCAATGAGCGTATTATGAAGTCCACTGACCGTATTTTTACAAATATACAGTGACAGACAGTGTATTTATCTCATTTGAAATTAAGGCATATTAACCGGAGAGGGGGCAGTATGGACTAACATTACTTTGCTGTGTCCCGTCAACTTGCCGAATGAGGAGAAGGTTGCAGGACGGGAGGAGCTTGCGCGCGGTGGCTCGCAGGACAAGGAGAAACATTTGACTAATGCAAGCTCTCCCTCGCTTAGGCGGTGGACGTGCAATAGTTAATTCGGTGTCAGATTGCCAGAAGCATACACTATACTACTAGTGCTATTATTGTTTGACTTCCCGAATAGGCGAATAGCCAAGCACAAAGTTTACTAGTACTTCTACTATAGTCTATAAAGGTACGTACTATACTAGTACTAGGAACCGGATGGAGCAGCGTCTGCACTCTTATTATAATTTAAAATGTGATAAAACAATCTTCAACACATTTGGTTCTCTTCGAGGGTTCTCGCATGTGATAATGGAAGTTGATTGCATGGAACACTCGCCACAATTCTCGCTTAATTCTGGCTCATATCCTGTTACAAATAGTAGCGCTCGGTAATATTTCCTCTTTTTTTGTTATTCAGCATGTAAACAGGTCAGCAAACCTTGCGGCGCATCTTCGTGCGAACCGTGCTTGCTGCACTTTGAATGTGGCCGAGAGCTGGCTTGATGAAACACCTCGCTTCCTACTTCTTTTTTTGCGGGGTACCTCGCTTCCTAGTGACCAGTGTCTTGGCTGATCGTCCTAAGAATGCTTATATATGAATAAAGCTCTCTCATTTACCTGCAAAAAAGATTAAGCCATATTAACTGGAAAGGAGGGAGTATTGACTAGCACTACTTTTTGGTGTGTCCCGTCAACTCGCAGAACGAGGAGAAGCTTGCAGGACAAGGTGAAGCTCGCTTACGTCTTTTGACTAATGCAACCTACCCTCGGTGGACATGCATCAGTCCATTCGGTGTCAGATTGTCAGAGGCATACACTGTAGTACCCAACATGCGGAGTACCATCATTGTTCGACTTCACGAAGAGGCGAAGAGCCAAGCGCAGTAGTACGAGTAGTACTACTACTAAAACCGCATGGTGGAGCGTCTGTACTCTTATTTTTTTATTTCTGATAAAGTACACGTTTATTCCGGAGAAGGGCGGAAAACGGCAGCCCAACATGTAATGAATGATATCGATTAACCAACCATGCTCGAATATATCTTGGCCTCCGTGCGAGCCCGTCTGTGTGTTCTCGCTCCTCGTCTCTCTCAAGGAACGGCGGGTTGGCTCTTTGCCGTCAATTGAGATCGGTTTGCTCACACTCCTGTCCCACATGTCAGTGATATGCCAAGAGGAGGTGCGTTGACCGACTGGCCATACGCGTACTTGGTTTTGCACCTTCATACTACTCCTCCCTCCGTCACAGTTTACAGGGCGCGCTTCATTATGATGCATTTCTCTCAATGCATTTCCACCACCAGAGAGACTTTAGACGCGTTTGGTTTAATGCTCAATTAATTAGGGCGTGGTAACCGCAATCAAGTCCACAATTTTCTCTCCATGTACTGTACTACTACGGAGTGGAGTAAGTGCATGCATGTGTGTACCCGGGGTGGAAGCACTGCATGCATGTGTGTACGCATTATTCCCTCTAGTAATAGACGCCGTGCTATAACTACCAATGCTATCTTTCAAGCCGATCGCTAGTCGCCTTGGTCCCACAGATTTTTTTCTTTTTTCTGAAGCGCGCTGTATAAACAGTGACAAATGGAGTAGTATGAGCGGATTCAAAGAAGAGCGTATTGATGGTTGCTTCTTCAGAGCAACTTACAATGGGAAATGTGGGGCTTATGATTTGACTCCTCATTACTCACTATTAATGCGGCGCAACGACCGGGCTGAGTCTCCCATGCGGTTGTGCACTACCCCCTCGGTTCTTAAATATACTCCGCAGTATTTGTCTTTCTAGAGATTTCAACGAGTGACTACTCAAATATTTGTCTTTTTAGAGATTTCAAATGGACTCGCACATACGGATGTATATAGACATATTTTAGAGTGTAGATTCACTCATTTTGCTCCGTATGTAGTCACTTATTGAAATCTCTAGAAAGACGAATATAATATTTAGGAACGGAGGGAGTACACATACGAAGCAAAATGAGTGAATCTACACTTTAAAATATGCCCGTTTGAAATTTGTAAAAAGACAAATATTTAGGAACGAAGGAGTATACTTTTGTGCATGTCACATGGACCCGGATGATAAAGAGGCTTCTGGCAATGCTATCAAGCTTCCATCATTTCTTTACATAATTGACGTACTATACAAATAATTTTCCAGCGACATGAAATTGTACAATGGTGTGAGCTTTCAGCTTTTGTTTCGCGTGGCTTGCCATCGATGCTCTTTCGGAAACAATAAAAAACTAACTTCCTTGCTAATACATGTGAATTATTAGCAGATCAGAGCTAATAATTACATCACAACTGAAGACAGAGTTGTGAGAAGGTGTTAAATTAAAATTGATCCATGCTTTCATTGGCAGCAACGTCCCCCCAGCTCTGTCTAAATCAACAAGGCATGTTGGGAAAAAAGTAGCTGTCTGGAGCATGCAACATTCCGATCATTTTGTGTAGTTCCACTAAAATAGAGCTGAGCGTCCCTGTTCCAAAGATATTAAGTGTGATTACGATAATAGAGGACTGCTGATGAAACAATAAACACACAAATAGAAGCCGGTCACCTTTGCAATCTCTCTTAAGACTAACTAGTTGGAGAAGATTAGGCTCAGAGTTGGATGAGGAGGATAGAGCAAAACCAATCTCCCTTTGTGCAGTCGCACTGAAATGTAGAGACGTTGCCCGTGTGACATTTTAGTACAACTACACAAAACACTCTTAAGAAAAAAGTAATTTGTGCAGTTCACCAAAAGGTCGCAATAGCAACGAGTAGAAAGGAAACAATACTGGCCAATAACAGTTGATGACACATGCGACCACAAAAAAGAAGCATATTCCTTGTCATAAGGGAAGATAACAACACGGTTGTGTTTGTCTAAAATGGTGTGAGGACGAGAATGCAATATGGAAAGTACGCCGGACGAGCTACGTTTTGGGCAAAGAACTATGGAAGATCCACATGCACCGACGTGGGAAGACGGGCAGTGGAGCAAGGCCGGAGGGGATACCTGGAGGTCGTCGGGATCTAACTAGGTGAGCGGTGGCGGGTGGAATCTGCGAGCAGGTGGCGTAGGCCCTGCCGCACCGGAGCTTGGTCAGAGAGAACGGCGTGTACCGCAGATCGGGACGTGCTACCTCGGCGCCGTCAAACGGAGAAACGATGCACTTCCTCCCTTTCCCCCGGTGGACGGGATGCGGCCGGATCAGTGACCAACGGTGAGAGAGAGAGAGAGGACATCGCACTCCCTTTCCCCCGGCGGACGGGATGCGGCCGGATCAGTGACCAACGGTGAGAGAGAGAGAGGCCACCGCAGCCTTGTGTGAGATACTCTGAAGAGCGACAAACCAGGCAGGCAGGCAGGCTCCATTGTATATAGTGAGCGGACTACCTTTTTCCCCATAAAAATCGTTTTATATTCTGTGTACGTGCCATTGAGCGCTATAACTTTATTTAAAAATAACGCGGCAACGCGTCAAGTCAAACTTTGTTTCGTGCACGCGTGGTACACGACCTCCCTAGGTAAACAACCGCTACAGGCGTTCAAATTAGCATGTGGGCTGCCATTTCGTAAAGAAATGAGCTCCACCGTGTACCCGCGCGGGTGTAGCTGGGCACGAAGCGTGAGTACGTGCACGATGCACCTATTCTCTTCTTGTATACGTACACCACCTACGTGGGGTTGTGTGAGAGAGATACAAACCTTGAGAGATATAGTGTGTG
>NC_057799.1:127869328-127870014 GCF_018294505.1 Triticum aestivum
AAAATGTAACATATGCAATGTGTGTGAAATAGAGTCCTGGATATAACATATATATAGAGGGGGCGATCCACGAGAAGAGAGTGGAGGTTTCATCGGCTTGAGGTGTCCATAGAATCGAAGAGAGGGATGATGATGTGTGTGTGTGTGCGCGCGATCGATAAAGAGTGCCATCGAATTTGTGTGTGCCCACGTCAAACATATAGAGTGGCTGGCCTACTGGAACGTGAGATGGGACATGTGCAGTTTGTCTCTGTGGCATGGATACCTACCTGCAGCGCTCGACTATCGGTGTGTGGTGGGGGAAGAGGGAGGCCCAATTAACTATAGAGGTACAATGGCTGGTATATGTGTGGAGGAGGAGAGAGGCCTACCTCATGTATTAAGGAGATCGATCTGCCTCATGTATTGAGGGAGATCGATCGGCATCCATGCATATGTGCAGGAGAGGAATAAGGTTGGGAGAGAGACAGAGCTAGAGTGTTGGAGGGGGTGGTAGTGGAGTTGCTTCTAACAAATGGTGGGGTAGGCTTGCTAGACAAACGGAGGGCACGCCCGCAATATCAATAAGAGAGGAGATGGCTGCTTGTTGTCTGTGCATGTGCGTGTGAGAGACGGGTCAGGAGGCATGCACGAATGATGAGGGGGGACGATGTGGCTGTGGTAAGCAGACGTAACTACATAGGAAG
>NC_057799.1:127870310-127872592 GCF_018294505.1 Triticum aestivum
GGGGGGGTAGTTAAAGTCGATCTAGGTATATGTTGGGAGATCGATCGGTATACATGCATGTGTGTGTTAGAAGCAAATGAGGCACGAGGAGAAGGATAGAGAGAGAGTGATGCATGTAGGAGGTGGTACGAGAGGCATACTATATCGAGGGGGGAGGAGTGTGCGATTACGAGAACGATGAAAAGAGTGGTGGGAGTGAGGCATGGACGGTGACAAGAGAAGAGGGGAAGCTTGTGTTTGTGCTAGGCACACCTCGCTAGAGAGGCATATCGACCGATGTGTGCCGTAGAGAAGGAGCTGGGGGGCCTACACACACCGTGGGTGAACGACCTAAAGTGAAAAGATGAATTTGCGCAATGGACCTAGAGAATGCTGAGGGAGGGTGAGAGGGATGCGGGCGTGTGCATGCATAAGAGAAAGTTAGCGCTAGCTACAAAGATAAGAGGGTTGTGTGGGTGTAAAAGACGAATAGAGATCATATATACTTCATTATAAAAAGCGAATTTGGATATTTGAAGAATTTATCATAGTGTTTCAAACCGACACATGTGTGAATATATATAATGGTGATACACATGGTGTGGTTATGAACATGTTATACTACATTTAATATATTTTATCTCTACTCTTATAAAAAATGGAGTTGTTGATGATGGTGTGCCTGCCATCCTGCATTATAGGCCGTCCGATTTATATCTGGCGGATAGCAAGGAAACTATGATGGTTGAAGTTGGCAACAATCATGATTGTAGATTCTTATTGAAATAGAGAAACGAATTCAAATTTAGTTCGAATTGCAGCGGTAGTATAGACATTTGGAATGCACTAAAATGTTGGTATGAGTAGGTTACATGCATTATACAGCAAGCGAAAAAATTTAATCGGACATAACATGGATTCATACTCCCTCCTTCCATCTATATAGGGCGTAATGAGATTTTTAAGACCGCCTTTGACTATTGACAAGATTAATAGTACATGACATGCACAATGTGAAAATTATATCATTGAAAGAACCTTTCACGGACGAATTTAATGGTGTGCTTTGTGTAAGTTGCATGTCATATATCATTGCTCTAATATTTGGTCAAAGTTAGTATCGAAAAACGCATTAGGCCCTATATAGATGGAAGGAGGGAGTAGCTTTGAATAGCATTTGTATAGTAAAACGGGAAGTGCGAATTGATTTGGTTGAGGGAAGTGCGAATTGATTTGGTACGTACAAGTACAATATTACTACACGTTAGGCCTGTCCCTAAAATTCAACCCGCGTCTTGTTATATCCCGAAAATTCAGATATCGTGCTCCCAAAACTAGCGCCTTCACAACCCGCGCCTTGCTATCCCGAAATTACAACGCGCGCAAAAACTCCCTCCATCTGCCAAATCTCGACACGCGAAATCCCCCTTCTAACCCTGAGCCGAAAGGGCCGCTAGTTCAAATCGGTGGGGGGTACTTTTGTAACACACCCTACATTTTGGACAAGCGCGTCCCTAAGTCATGCTTCACCCCCTCCCATCGCCCCCTTTTCGCCATTCGAAATCCCAGGCCGCCATAACCTCTCTGCTCCAGCCGCGAAACCCCACCCTCCTCTGTCCACCACGTCACCGCTGCCCAGCCGGAGCCACTTCCCCGACGACGTCGTCCACCGCAACAGCTCGACGTCCCTCGTCCACCTCCCCGGATGAGGATCTGTCGTCCATCTCGCTGTCCCGCCGGTTCAGCCGCCCCGTCCTCCACCTCCAAGGAGGTGCTCCGACGATCGCCTCGTCTATCGCGGCTGCTCCATCCCCACAGCGCCGCCTTAACCTGCTCCACCGGAACCGCAACATCCTCACTGACTCCTCGGACGAAGCCGAGGCCTACTCGGCGCCACCAAAGAGGTTGTACACTCATCGCATCGCACCTTCTCCTTAACTTGACCTCCCGGCGCCGACGGTGCTCCATCCCGCACCCCCATGGAGCGGCTACCTTGAAGCCGGCGCCGCGGGCGACATCTCCACGGCGGCTCTCCCCCAGTGCGAGGCCCCTTCGGCGGCGGTGTCCATACTAGCCGGATCTGCTGCCGCTGCTGCTCCGGCTCTCGCTCGATCGCTCACTCGCCCAGCTGCTGCTGCAGCTCTCCCCCTCGCTCGTGCTGCTGCTCTGCTCCGATTAAGACACACTTCAGTCGACTGAATCGACTTTTGGGTCAGTCGATTTTCAGGGGTTGGGGGGGCTCGCCGGAGTTAAGGAAGAACCACCCGCAGCAGGGACGGGGGCTCGCCAGAGAGGTACCCCAC
>NC_057799.1:128187782-128195781 GCF_018294505.1 Triticum aestivum
ATATATAGGAGGGGGGACCGGAGGCTTGGGGGAGGGGGCAAGACGAGCGGCGGGGCTCCCCGTGTCCATGGCGGACACGGCGGCGCGGCGGCGTGCGGGGAGAGGAGAGGGGCGCGGGGGTGGGCCGGCGGCCTGGGCTCGGCCCAGCGGGCGCGCGCGCTTTTTTTTAAACGTTCCGCGGAAAAAAAAATCACAGAAAAATAAATAAAAATCAGAAAAATATAAAATAAATTTTCCCCGTCTAGTTAGAAAATCTAGAATAGGGTGAACATTTTTTTAACACAAAATAAATATTTTGAAAACATGCAATATTTTTAATCCAATAAAAATTGCAAATAAAATCCAAATAAATTCCAATAAATGAGTTTAACATTTTTCCTCCAGTATTTCAATGGTTTTGGAGAAGTCATATTTTCTCCTCTCGTTTATTTTTGAAATGGAATATTTTTCCGGAGAGAAAATAATTAAAACCAAAATCCTCGTCTTAATATTTGATGAAAATCAAATTTGAAAATTCGAGAAAATCCACAACTCTCTCCGAGGGTCCTTGAGTTGCTTAGGATTTATCGAGGATTTGTCAAAATGCAATAAAACATGATATGCAATGATGATCTATGTATAACATACCAAATTGAAAATTTGGGATGTTACAAACCTACCCCCCTTAAGATGAATCTCGCCCTCGAGATTCGGGTTGGCTAGAAAACAGGTGGGAGTGGTCTTTCCGTAGATCTTCCTCTCGCTCCCAGGTGGCTTCATCCTCCGTGTGGTGACTCCACTGAACTTTGCAAAACTTGATAACCTTGCGGCGGGTAACTCGGCTGGCATACTCGAGAATCTTAACTGGTTTCTCCTCATAGCTCAAATCACTTTCCAGCTGAATTGCTTCCAGTGGCACAGTATCTCTCAGCGGTATCTCAGCCATCTCTGCGTGGCACTTCTTCAACTGAGAAACATGAAATACATCATGTACTCCAGACAATCCTTCGGGCAATTCCAGCTTGTAAGCAACCTCTCCCATACATTCCAAAACTCTGTATGGTCCGATAAAACGGGGCGCTAACTTTCCCTTAACTCCAAAATGCTTCACTCCTTGAAGTGGTGATACTCGAAGATACACTCGGTCTCCGACTTCGTGAACTGTCTCCTTTCGTTTCGAATCAGCATAACTCTTCTGTCTGGACTGGGCTACCTTGAGCCTATCGCGAATCAACTTTACTTTCTGTTCAGACTCCTTAATCAAATCTGGTCCAAACAACTGGCGGTCTCCAACTTCGTCCCATAACAACGGTGTTCTACACCTCCTTCCGTACAAAGCTTCGAAAGGGGCCATCTTCAAACTGGTTTGATAACTGTTGTTATAAGAAAACTCTGCATATGGTGAATTGTCGTCCCAACTGGATCCGTAATCTAGTGCACATGCTCTCAACATGTCCTCCAAAATCTGGTTGACTCTCTCGGTCTGTCCATCTGTCTGTGGGTGGAAAGCGGTACTAAATTCCAGCCTGGTTCCCAATGTTTCATGTAACTGCTTCCAAAACTTCGAGGTAAATTGGGTTCCTCTGTCTGATACAATGGTCCTCGAAACTCCATGCAAACATAAGATCCTGGTCATGTATATCTTTGCCAACTTAGCACTGGTGTAAGTGGTCTTCAGTGGAATGAAATGAGCCACTTTCGTCAAACGGTCGACTACAACCCATATTGAGTCATAGCCTGAACGAGTCCTGGGTAATCCGGTGATAAAATCCATGCCTATTTTATCCCACTTCCATTCGGGTATCGGCAATGGTTGTAGCCATCCTGCTGGCTTCTGATGCTCTACCTTCACTCTCTGACATACATCACAAACTGCCACGTATTCCGCAATATCCTTCTTCATTCCAGTCCACCAGAAAATATTCTTCAAATCCAAATACATCTTCGTATTTCCTGGGTGAATCGAGTACGGTGAATCATGGGCTTCTTGCAAAATCAACTTCCTGATCTCCGGATCATTTGGTACATATACGCGGTCCTCAAACCACAGGGTATCGTGCTCATCCTCACGAAATCCCTTGGCTTTTCCTTTGCTCATCTTCTCCTTTATCTCTTCAATCTCCTTGTCTGTCCTCTGAGCTTCTCTGATCCTTTCCATCAAGGTAGATTGAATCTCCAATGTCGCTAAATAGCCTCTTGGGACTATCTCCAAACATAGCTCGCGAAGGTCCTCGGCTAACTCCTGAGGTATCTCTCCTGTCATGAGGGTGTTGACATGACTCTTGCGGCTCAACGCGTCTGCTACTACGTTAGCCTTTCCTGGGTGATAATGCAATCTCATATCATAGTCTTTAATGAGCTCCAGCCATCTCCTCTGTCTGAGATTTAACTCCTTCTGCGTGAAATATACTTCAAACTCTTGTGATCCGTATACACCTCACAATGGTTTCCGATGAGAAAATGTCTCCATATCTTCAATGCATGCACCACGGCTGCTAATTCCAAATCATGCGTAGCATAATTCTTCTCATGGGGTTTAAGTTGTCGTGAAGCATATGACACAACTCTTCCTTCCTGCATAAGCACTGCTCCAAGTCCTCGACGAGAAGCGTCACAATAAACTTCATAGTCCTTGCGTTGATCTGGCAGAATCAACACTGGTGAGGTAACCAATCGTTTCTTCAACTCCTGGAAACTAGCTTCACATTCCTCAGTCCAATTGAATTTGGTGTCCTTCTTTAATAGCTCCGTCATGGGCTTAGCAATCCTTGAGAAATTCTCGATGAATCTCCGGTAGTATCCTGCAAGTCCAAGAAAACTCCGGATTTCTCCAACTGTTGTGGGTGATTCCCAACTTGTCACTGTGTCAACCTTGGCAGGGTCTACTGCTATTCCTTCTCCAGAAATAACATGTCCAAGGAATCCAACTTCCTTCAGCCAAAATTCACACTTGCTGAACTTGGCATATAACTGGTGTTCTCTGAGCTTCTCAAGTACCAATCGCAAATGCTCCTCATGCTCTTCTTCATTCTTGGAAAAGACTAGAATATCATCAATGAACACCACGACGAACTTATCAAAAAATTCCATAAACACTTTGTTCATCAGGTTCATGAAATAGGCAGGTGCGTTAGTCAGACCAAATGACATAACGGTATATTCATACAATCCATATCGGGTGGTAAATGCCGTCTTGGGTATATGCTGCTCTCGAATCTTTAACTGATGGTATCCTGATCGTAAATCGATCTTGGAAAATACTTTAGCTCCTTGTAGGCGGTCAAACAAATCATTGATCATCGGCAGTGGGTACTTGTTTTTGATGGTTACTTCATTCAATCCACGGTAATCAACAACCATCCTCAGCGATCCATCTTTCTTCTCCACTAGAAGTACTGGTGATCCCCAAGGTGACGAACTTGGGCGAATATATGCTTTATCCAGTAACTCCTTGATCTGCTTCTTAATTTCCTCCAAATCCTTTGCGGGCATCCTGTACGGTCTCTTAGATATTGGCCCTGTGCCTGGCAAAAGTTCAATCAAGAACTCAATGTCTCTATCTGGTGGCATGCCTGGCAACTCTTCTGGAAATACATCCGGATAATCCTTCACCACTGGTACTTCCTCCTGTACAATTCCTGATAAGGAATTTACTTGAGTCCTCTTCGGCATATGCCGGGATACATACTTGATCCTTTTCCCTTCCGGGGTGGTAAGCAAAATCGTCTTGCTGGCACAATCGATGTTTCCTCCATACAACGATAGCCAATCCATTCCCAAAATCACATCCAAACCTTGCGACTCCAAAACTATGAGGTCAGAGGGGAAAACATGCCTACCAATGACCAATGGTATCTGAAAACATCCTTGGGTGGCCATATACTCTGCTCCTGGCGAGGTTACTAACATAGGGTTTCTGAGAACTTTGGTGGACATCTTAAACTTATTCACAAATCCCCTTGTTATGTATGAATGCGATGCACCAGTATCGAAAAGAACGGTTGCAGTAAATGACTTAACCAAGAACTTACCTATTACTGCATCAGGCTGAGCTTCAACCTCCTCCACGCTCACGTGGTTCACGTGTCCTTTGTTGAACGGGTTCGGCTTCTTCCCAGAGCTTCCATTGCCATTTCCATTTTGGGCTTCAGGACATTCATTGGCATAATGTCCATTCTCCTGGCACTTGAAACAAGTGACTTGGCTCAGGTCCCTCTTGGCTGGGGTAGATGGGTTGGTGCGGTTCTGTCCGTTGCCTCCTCCATTCCCATTACCATTCTTGGTGCCATTATGGTTGTGCGAACTACCTCCTCCATGGGTATGCTGAAACTGTCCTCCCGGCTTCGAGGTAAATCGAGGCTTCTGCTGAGCTCCTGAGTTATACTTCCCTTGTCCATACTTCCTCTTACGGTTTTCAATCTGCTGTTGCTTCCCTTCAATCATGAGGGCTCTATCTACCAGCTCCTGGTAGTTGTTGAAGGTTGCTACCATCTACTGCATACTCAGTTCATCATTCAGCCCTTCCAAAAATTTCTCCTGCTTGGCTGCATCTGTGGCAACGTCATCTGGTGCATAACGTGCTAGCTTACTGAATTCCTCCACATACTGGCCTACGGTGCGTCCTCCATGGCGTAGGTTGCGAAACTCACGCTTCTTCATAGCCATGGCTCCTGCTGAAACATGAGCTATACGGAAAGCTTGTTGAAACTGGTCCCATGTGACAGTGTCAATAGGGTGCGTGGTTGTATAATTCTCCCACCATGATGCTGCGGGTCCATCAAGCTGATGTGTGGCAAAACGCACTCTTTCCGCATCAGTGCAACCTGCAGTGGTCAACTCCCTTCCAACTTTGCGGAGCCAATCATCTGCAACAATCGG
The DNA here is from genome assembly GCF_018294505.1 of Triticum aestivum. Lineage (NCBI taxonomy): Eukaryota > Viridiplantae > Streptophyta > Magnoliopsida > Poales > Poaceae > Triticum > Triticum aestivum. Next base: position 128,192,640 of record NC_057799.1, read on the forward strand.
CTCGGTGCTACTGGAAAACACCGGCGGGTTTAGCCTTAAGAAACGGGCTAAGTGATCAACAGGTGGTGGTGGCGGTGGGTTGTTGTTGTTGCCTTGGTTCTGCACTAACACTTGCATCAGGGCATTCTCTTGCTGAATCAACTGGGTGATCTCTGGCGGGAAAACAAATCCGGTGTCGCGTCTCGGAGGCATCTGATAGGTTTAGAAAAGATGAGAGTTAAGAATAGAATGAGGTCTAGAGAGAAAACACTACCCATATGCTCATGAGACAAATCAATCAATATCACTCAATCAATTCAAACAAGGCAAAACAATCGATCTAACTAGCGTTACAAAGTGCTTGAACTATACTATTAAATGGGGGAAAAACTACTACTGATTTGGTGGTCTACTAGAAATTCTGATCCGTTGAAGACTCCATGATGTCTGCTCCGGCTTCATCAACAAAGTCATCTTCACTTGGTTCCGAGTCGTTGTCGTCGATGATGATGTAGTTATCCGGACAAGTGCATTCGTCGACTTCTGCTTTTGGCACTAGATTTCCCATGAATACTCCAATCTTCTTCTCCAGGTCGTCATTCTTCCCTACTAGTGCGTTGATTTCCTCCAAATAATCTTCGCGTGTAGCCTTGAGTTCTTCTTGGAGCTCTTTGATCTTCGTTAATGCCTTCATCAGTTCTTCCTTGTCCGTGCACATCTGGTTCTCCTGGCGACGAATATGTTGGTTCTGCTCCTGGATGAAAGCTGCAATTGATCCATCCTTCTTGGTTCTGATCATCTCCCATTGCGCGTCTCGGCGTCCACAAATTTGGTAAATTGTATCCTTAAGCTCCTGGTGGTAGACTTCTCCAATGCGTCCCATGGCGATGTGTGCGGCCATGCTCTTCCCTAAACTCCAAGTTGGTGCTTCGAAAACCAATCTTATGGCACTAAACATCCTTCCTGGAATGATAACTTGAATCTTCCAGCTCTCCTCTTCGGGAAATGTGGCGTTGTAGGTTCCGGTGATGCTTGGTATTCCTATGTTCAGGTACTTGGTGACTTCCTTCAAGTGTCGTCCAAACGGCGTGCCTTCATCTGGTTGCATGAACTTGCTCCTTGCATTCGCCATTCCTAAAAAGTAGAAAGTGGAGAGGGGTCAGAAATGAGAAGAGAGAAGCTTTCTAGGGCTTAAGCTTAGTGGTCGTGTCCTACAGTCAGCGTGTGCTCTGATACCAACTTTGTAGCGACCAGACCTCAGATGGTTTGTGCTGCTGTGCACCAGTGTCATCCCTGGATCAGTAATGCTAACACGCACAGTACAAATGGAGGTTTTATAACAGAGTAGCAATCACACACTTATTACATCGAATATCTCCGAAGAGATTAAGTATGACAAACATGGCTTAAGGCCATCTAATAATGATAACAGCAGAAGACTTGGAAGATAAGTGAGTCCATCAACTCCAGCGGCATCACTGAGTATAAGACCACGACCTAAGGCACCTTACTCGTCGTCTGAAAAGTCTGCAACATGAAACGTTGCAGCCCAGAAACGGGTCAGCACATAGAATATGCTAGCAATGTAACACATAGAGAACAAAGAACAATAATAATGCTATACTACATGCATATATGGCTGGTGGAAAGCTCTATGGTTACAGTTTTGCGAAAAGCCAATTTTATCCTACCTCAAAGGAATAAATTTTATTTAACTATCATGGTGGTTGTGAAACATTGAGATGGTTGACAGCATCTCAATCCCAATTAAATGTCATCATTAACCCAACAAAATTAATTAAAAGTAACATAGTGATGAGATTCACATGATAATCCAAGTACTAGATACTCAAGTTGTCCATAACCGGGGACACGGCTAACCATGATTAGTTTGTACACTCTGCAGAGGTTTGTGCACTTTTCCCCACAAGACTTGATCTCCTCCGTTGGAGTACTCGCACTACATGGTGTTTGAGTAACGGATGACCAAGACACAGTCTTTCAGAAGTGTTTGCACCTTACGTATGGGTAGACAGTTACACCTACTTTCCCCTACATCTGCTAGTCTACCACTGTAAGAGTTCACACAACTTAATCAACTATGCTAGAGCCCATAATAGCTTGCGGCTGCACACGGAAGTTTCTAGCATGAATAATCTCATGATCCCTTTGAACCTGGGTGGCGGTCCAAAAGAAAAACAGGCAATCCTGGAATACCCAGGTACCTCAATCCACCCATATGTGAGTTTTAGTTGCCACCTTAAGTAAACCATTAATAACAATCTCACATCTGTCATGAATTTCACTCAAACCCAATCCACGTCTACGAGCATAGCATGGCAATAATAATAGCAACGTAGAAGTAACTCCCAAGGTTTGATAAATAAAACAGGTAATAGGTTCTACCTCAACTACTTCCCAATACCCACAATTTAATTAGATCCTAATCATGCAAGTGTTTAAGGATAAGATCTAATGCAATAAAACTGGGTATGAAAAGTATGATCAAAGTGTTACTTGCCTTGCTGATGATCCGCAAAACCTAGTGATTCGAAGTAACAAGCGGCACACTCCGGGTACTCTATCGCAAACAAACAATCATACAATTAGTACTCATCTAATGCATAGGTAAAACTCGAATGAAAGAACCAACCAGAAAGTTCAACTAAAGAAATCCGGTTCGCAAAAAGAATCAACTCGAAAGAAGCAACGAAAGTCAAATGGCGAAAGAAAGTAGCTTCGTTTACTAATCTGGATCTAGGTCAAATTTTACTGTGGGAAAAAAAGTTTGAGTAGGTTAAATGGAAAGAGAATTTCGAGACGAAACTCTAGGCGCTTGAATCGCCTGATTCCGATAAACGAGCAAGAAGTTAAACAGAAACGAAAATTCGATCAAAAATCGAATCTGAGATAATCGCAGAAAAATCCGACGAAAAAGAAAAATGGACGAACGGTTAAAGAACGGATGTTCGTTAACAGAGAAAAACCGACGAACGCGTTCGTTGAAACGAACGGTTCGGTGAACGCTCGCAAAATAATAAAACCGAAAAAAAACCGATCTAGGGTTTTTTTTAAAGCGAAGGTTTTTTTTAAAGAAAACCGGCAACGACGAACGGCATCGAGGCAGTACCTCGTCGGGGCGGCTCCGGCGAGGGCTCCGGCG
>NC_057799.1:128196381-128202692 GCF_018294505.1 Triticum aestivum
AGAGAGGGGGGGTATATATAGGAGGGGGGGACCGGAGGCTTGGGGGAGGGGGCAAGCCGAGCGGCGGGGCTCCCCGTGTCCATGGCGGACACGGCGGCGCGGCGGCGTGCGGGGAGAGGAGAGGGGCGCGGGGGTGGGCCGGCGGCCTGGGCTCGGCCCAGCGGGCGCGCGCGTGCTTTTTTTTTAAACGTTCCGCGGAAAAAACATTCACAGAAAAATAAATAAAAATCAGAAAAATATAAAATAAATTTTCCCCGTCTAGTTAGAAAATCTAGAATAGGGTGAACGTTTATTTAACACAAAATAAATATTTTGAAAACATGCAATATTTTTAATGCAATAAAAATTGCAAATACAATCCAAATAAATTCCAATAAATGATTTTAACAGTTTTCCTCCAGTATTTCAATGGTTTTGGAGAAGTCATATTTTCTCCTCTCGTTTATTTTTGAAATGGAATATTTTTCCGAAGAGAAAATAATTAAAACCAAAATCCTCGTCTTAATATTTGATGAAAATCAAATTTGAAAATTCGAGAAAATCCCCAACTCTCTCCGAGGGTCCTTGAGTTGCTTAGGATTTATCGAGGATTTGTCAAAATGCGATAAAACATGATATGCAATGATGATCTATGTATAACATACCAAATTGAAAATTTGGGATGTTACAATGGTTATTTGGTGCCAGCATTGAGCATAAACATTATATCTGGATCTTGTTTGATGTGAGACGGTTATTCATTTAAATCAGAGAATAATGGTTGTTCTATTTATATGAGTAATATCTTTTGTCACTAGTGCACAACAGGCCTTTATCACCGGTTCGTAAGGGCCTTTAGTGCCGGTTCTGCAACCGGCACTATGGAGTGGAGACTAAAGGCCCCCACCTTTACTACCGGTTCGGCACGAACCGACGCTAAAGTGCCACCACGTGGCACGAGCCAGGCCCAGGTGCTGGTAGAGCATTACTACTGGTTGGTAGCACCAACCGGTACTAAATGTTTTGGGGGGTTTGGTTTTAATTTTTTTCCCATTAATTTTGTGTTTTCCATTTAATTCTTTTTTGTTTGCTGGTATTTTACGATACTACATATTGTACACGTTATGCATATATATAAATAGATTTTCTCGTAGAACCGATCATATATATATATATAGTCGAATGTCTCACAACCACCATTAATTATTCACACATACACATGTATATATATATATACAATTTCTCCTACATGTTGCCCTGGTGCCTTCGGAGCACGATGACAAGTGGTTCATGGGGGCGGAAGCGGGTAATAGTATTCTCCTTTGGGATCTATGACCTGGTCGAGCAAAAATCCTGCTATTTCCTCTTGAAGTGCTCGTATGCGCTCCTCTGATAGGAGCTTGTCCCGCACCTCTTTGAACTGTTAAGAAGGAGATCAATATGCATGTGTATTAGTTCTGTGACTAGATATCGACAATCATGTAAGATTTGTGAATAGTGTTCTGGCAAACGTACCCAGTCCTGTCTATCAGATCTGCTCCTTTCGGACGCCATCATGCGAATGTTCTTGCAAACGTAGTATGCACACACTTCAGTCCCCGGCGCCTGCTTCAGGGCCTTTACGACAATAGAATTTAATCAGATAATAATTAGTCAAGCATGTTAATTAATTAATGGTATTGAAACAAGAATTAAAGAGATGGTAGCTAGCTAGCTAGTACTACTTAATTACTTACCTTGGGTCGATACCAACATAGCTTTTGTCGCCATTTTCCTGGAGTTACCTTGATGTACTTTGCCCAAGCCCTGCCCGCCGGCAAAGAAAATTAATAAAGGGGTTATTAAAAATAGTTCATATCAGGAAATGACGAACTAAATAGGCCGAGATATAGTTAATAATGATTGAAATAACCTGTCGACTATCCCCTTCATGATGCTGTAGTCACTATTTTTTTAAGTAGTGAGTCCAGTACTTCAACTTTTCCTTCGTCAACTTTAATGTCTAACAAGATCCAGTGGAAGCTGCATGCGCATACGTTTGCATGTATAAATTAAGCGGGCATGTGCATAACACTAATCAACTATAACCCTAAACCCTATAGACTTATTAACATCTAGCTAGTATGCAAAAACAGAATTTGTAGTACAAGACAGTGTGACTCACTCGAAGTTGTAAGGAAGTAGTATATCTTCATTGCTATTGAGGCGCTTCAAGAACTCTAGCATGCATTTCTCTACATCTTGTCTACACCATTCCAATTTCCATGTGTATTCATTAACGGTATTTGGGTCAATGAGCCCAATGCCATAGCGTCCAGCTTTTTTCATTTCATACATCTTCATCCTGCATAATACCACAGAAAAGAATATATAGTGAGGATATATAATTACAGTTAATTAATGATTAATCAATGAGCACTAGAGCTAGCTTGAGACTTAAATTACAGAAAGAAATCACTTACAGACAATAGCAACTGACGATAGATTTGTCGAGTGCATCTTGATTGAATAACTGAAATAGTTCTGAATACTCAATGGCCAGAGCTTTCTTATGGAAGTAATGATCTTCCTCGACTTGCACCATGAGGGACTCTCAATTGGAAATCTTGGTAATTTTCATGTACCAATCATGCAATTCATACATTCTCGTTGGGAGGTTCTTGACCTCCTCGGGCTCGACCAAAGGTTGGCCCCGGACATATTTTCGTTTTATTTCCTCCTCTCTAAGCGGAGGCATGGGCTCGATCTCGAGGAGTTGTCCAACGGTGATCTTGAGCATTTCAGCCTGCATTATATGCTCCTCGGTTATTACCACATCGCCCAGCTCCAGAACGTAAACGGTTTGCCCACAATAATATTGGGCGCGCGTACTCTCATGTGTTGTTGGCACAAGAAGCGGGGGGGTCGATTGCGCCGCCTGTTCTCCCAGCTGGGGAACGGTTTTCCCGCATTTTTTGACAGCTGCTTGTTGGCTCAAGCTCGAGCTCGCTTCTTTCTGTAGTCGTGCTCGATGTGCCTTCTTGATTTGGCGCTCATAGTCTGAGTCAACAGGCTTGGGAGCTGGTGGTCTAGCCATATGAATGAAGTGGTCAATCTTTTCCTCGGGCACTTTCTCCCTCGGCGGCGTTGCCGGTTTCGGTCAAAAATGAGCGTCCACTTCGGCCCGCACTATTGCATCGTTTTGCTCCTCGGTCATGTCGTAAGGCCTCTGAGGAAGAGGAGCGAGGCTGCTTGGACCATATTTATATCGCTTGTCTCCGCCTGTACTTTCTGTACTACCTCGACTTGTACCGCTATGCACCATAGCTGCGGCGTGTCTCTTCTGCTATTGCTTAGGCGGCGGAGACGGCTGACGTGGCTTAGTTGGAGCAGGAGGAGTGGCCTGACGCTGTGCCGGACTTGAAGCAGGAGGTGTGGCCTGACACGGTTTCGGACTTGAAGCAGGAGGTTGTGGCCTGACGCTGTGCCGGACTTGAAGCAGGAGGTGTGGCCTGACACGGTGGCGGACTTGGAGGAGCGGGAGTCTGCTGACACGGTGGCGGACTTCGAGGAGGAGTCGGCAGACGCGGTGTCGGTGGACTTCGAAAGATGATGCAATCCTTTTTCCATAGGATGAAACGATGTATGGCCTCTCCTAGTGTTTGCTCATCGTCACCTCCAGGAATGTCAAGCTCTAGCCCCGAATATGGGCCCACCACCTCATCAACCAAGACACGAGCATAGCCCTCTGGAATCGGGGCGCAATGGAAGGTTGCTTCGGGGGTAATTGTAAAAGCAACGGCGTTCGCCACCTTCATGGATATGTTCTTCATTTTGTAGTGTAGCTCACAGTTAGTGTTCTCTATGATGTCATCCACAGGGTATGTATCCAGCAGTGCGTCGCCCGGGGCGGAACCAACGCTGCTTCTCGGCATGGATGGGACGGTGCTATCCAATGCTGGATGATCATCCGCTTGCTGCTGCCGCTGCTGAGACCCCCTTTCCTGGCTAAGTGAGTCGATCTGCTGCTGCTGCTGCTGGAATTTGAGTGCCAAGTCCGCGTGCCTTGCTTCTAGGCCTTGAAGGCGTTCCGCGTCCTTCTTCCTCTGCTCCTCCTCCAGCTTCCTCTTCTTCTCCTCCTCCATCTTCTTTCTTGCACAGGTCCTGTAGTCGTCGTTCCATTCCAAAAATCCCTCATACCAGGGAATAACGCCCTTGCCTCGTGTTCTTCCCGGGTGTTCAGGATTTCCCAGGGCGCGCGTAAGCTCGTCGTTCTCTCTGTTGGGCGTGAACATCCCCTTTCGAGCATCTTCTATTGCGTCAAGTAAATTTTGTTCTGCTCCGTTTAGACTTGCCTTCTTCGAAACCAGGCCTGTCTTCGGGTCCAACGCCCCCCATGCGCATAGAACCAAGTTTTGCACCTGGGAGGCCAGCTCCTAGTAACTGGAGTGACCCCTGCATCCTCCATCTCTTGCTCAGACTTATCCCACTTAGGCATTGCCACCGCGTAGCCACCTGGACCCAGCCTATGGAACTGCGTCTTTTTTGCGTCATTAGCCTTGTTTTTTCTCGACCGTTCCTTAGATAATTCTGATTCCTTGAATTTCACGAAAGCGGGCCAGTGTTCTCTTTGCTTCTCCAGTGTTCCCTTGAATTCTGGAGTCTTCCTTTCTGCAGCGAGGTAGTTGGCCCATACAGTTTTCTTGTGGGTGTTGAATGCAATTGCCATCTTCTTAAGAGCAGCGTCCTTGACTTTCTGCACATCTGCATCAGTGAAATAATCTGGTAGGGTGAAATGTTCCATCAGAGATTCCCAAAGCTTTTGTTTTGCTCTGTCGTCAACCCAAGTAACATCTCGGCGTTAAATTTTTGGCTCTTTCCATTCTTGAATGGAGATCGGGAGTTGGTCCTTCACAAGAACTCCGCACTGACGAACGAACTTGCTCGCATTGTTCTTAGGCGTGAGGGGTTCGCCACTAGCTTTGATGGAATCGATGTTGTACTTTACACCCTCCTTCAACTTTTCGCTCGGGCCGCGCTTTGTCCTGCTGTCTGTAGAAGCAGATTTGCTCGATCCGGAGGGCTGAAAGAAGAAAGATCGATTCGTTAATATATCTTCAAATAAAAAAACATGTGATGATCACTAGATGACTGCTTATATAAATATACCTCACCGGTAGTCTTTGTTATTTCAAGATCAACATTGTATTCGTCATCATAATCATTGTCTGCGTCATCATAATCATAATCATAGTTCATGACTTCATCAGCTCGGTCGTCGAGATCGAATATCTTACCATCACCCTCCCCGGTATTGTTCAGATACTGGGAGCCGTCATTTGCTTCATTGAGATCATCTAGCCTGCTAGGGCTGCGTATGATCTCGAACAGGGCCTCTTCTCCCTCTCTGCCGGTATTGTCCGCCATAGCTTTTATTTAACTAATACAGAAGAAATATAAAACAATTTAGTATTCAAATTACAATGCATGGATGCAATCAATAAGGAAAAACTGAATCATATAGTACATAATATGCATCGTCTCGAATAATATATAATCTCGAATACATCGTCTCGAATAATATATAATCTCGAATACATCGTCTCGAATAATATATAATCTCGAATACATCATCTCAAATAATATATAATCTCGAATACATCACTGGCTATGTAGCTAATAAAGATCGAATACTATAGAAGAATCTAGGCCACTCGCGGTTCCTGGGGCGCGGGCGGTGGACACCCAAAGACAAGGAACCATCACAGGATCATATCTCCGGTCATCTGCCCAAAGAACCTGCCAGGTATTGGAGAACCTGACGTCCATAGCAGCCATGTAGCGATGGACATGCTCGTCCTCCTCCCTGACACGACGACGCACCACCTCCGGCGGGGCCGGCTCCCTCTGCACCGAATGTGGCCCACGCGAACGCCACCAAAGGAGATCAGGATCGACGACGGGACCCGAGGCCGGGTTCCTCACCAAGCGGTGCGCCCCTCCACGTAGCACCTCCCAGTGCCAGCCCGGCGGAGCCCAATCCCGGACATGGGTCAGCCGGACGTCGTCGCGAATGGGTCGACGGCGAGGATGCGGGCCGGGCATCGTCGAGAGCAAATACTATATGCCCGCAAAAAGTAACATTTTTTAAATGATTGGATTGTGATAACTAAAATTCTATATGCAAATTCTAACAATTTGACATTAATCTAATTCATCTAACTAAAACTAATTCTAAAATTTCTAACATTTCTATATATATAACTAATATTTCTATAACATTTCTAATATTTCTATAACTAAAAAACAGAAAAATTGCTAACATTTCTATAAATATTTCTATAACTTAAAAA
>NC_057799.1:128203311-128215272 GCF_018294505.1 Triticum aestivum
GGGGGCGACGACGAGGGGTGGCGACGGGGGCGGCGACGGGGGGCGGCAGGTGACGGGGCAGAGGAGAAGAAGCAGATGAAAACTGACGAAATTTCTAAGTGCTGCTTATATAGGATGGGCCTTTAGTACCAGTTGGAGCCACCAACCGGTACTAAAGGTCAAATTTGGCCAGCCCAAGCGGCGGGAAGCGCACCTCTTTAGTACCGGGTGGTGGCACCAACCGGTACTAAAGACCCCCCTTCAGTACCGGTTGGAGCCACCACCCAGTACTAAAGGGTGTGCGCTGCCAGGCGAAGGGCGCAGAAGTTTAGTCCCACCTCGCTAGTTGAGGAGCGCTAGGACCAGTTTATAAGCCCCGACGCGGGCACTGCATTGAGCTCCTCTCAATAGCAGGTCTTCTGGGCCTACCTCTCCTACTCTGCCTGTGGGCCTACTGGGCTTGCGGGCCTGCATCCTGGCCCAACTACAGGTTGGGTTTCTAGTCGTATGCAGGCCGCTCTGGCCCAGTAGGTGGGCTTTTTTATTTTCTTATTTTTTTGCTTTATTTATTTTTGGTTTATTTATTTTTGAGTTGTTTTTTGCTGTATTTAGAGTTTCTTTGGGAATATTTTTGCTTTAGGTACAAAACATTACAAACTTTCTGTTAGTGCCGGTAGTTTACAAATTTGAATAGTTTACATTTTGAATTATTTGAAATTTGTGTGAATCACTAGTTTGTGAATAACTTAACTTTGAAAATAGATTTTCAGTGATTCTTTTTTCTTATGTTTAATATTAGTGTGTTTTATCATTATATTCAATTTGGTAATGCTTAGGTTATTTAAAAATGAAATCCCTTTGTAACGGATGAGTTTTCGTCCGAAACCCTGATACTTCGAAAGAGATTGTCCATTTTATACACGAAGTGCATCCAGTTTTTGCGGTAACCCTCTCTACTTTTTTGCACATGCTATGTGGGTGAAATTATGATACCATGCCAACTTTCAACCTTTTCTGAGTTCATTTGAAATGCTTTTCAATTTCAGGGTCAGTTAGCTGAAAAAATCAGTAAATGCATGAAAGAATTTGTTTGCACATAAAATTTCTTCGCGTTTCAAATGCCAAAACACATAACTACCCTAACTATTACAGAGATTCCCTCCTGGGTGTGAAAACCAGAAGAAATTGATGATAGTGAAGCCGATCACATCCCAGATCTTTGGGTGTGAAACTTTTTCTTCGCGTATGTCCCTTTGCGCCGTAGCAATGGAAAATCTTCATCATTTAACTGGATGCTCGGGTCAATATTCACTGTGAATGGAGCAATTTCATCAAACTTTTCATAATCTTCTAACATGTCTGTCTTGTCATCCACTCCCACGATGTTTCTCTTCCCAGAAAGAACTATGTGGCGCTTTGGCTCATCGTATGATGCATTCGCTTCCTTATCTTCTATTTTTCTCGGCTTGGTAGACATATCCTTCACATAGAAAACCTATGCCACATCATTAGCTAGGACGAATGGTTCGTCTGCATACGCAAGATTGTTGAGATCCACTGTTGTCATTCCATACTGCGGGTCTTCCGTTACCCCATATCGTGTCATATTAACCCATTTGCACCGAAACAAAGGGACCTTCAAATCACGTCCATAGTCAAGTTCCCATATCTCCTCTATGTAACCATAATATGTTTCCTTTCCCGTCTTGGTTGTTGCATCAAAGCGGACACCACTGTTTTGGTTGGTGCTCTTCTTATCTTGGGCGATCGCGTAAAATGTATTACCATTTATCTCGTACCCTTTGAAAGTCATTATATTCGAAGATGGTAACTGGGACGGCGAGTACAGGTCATCTTCAATAGAGGCGTCATGCATGGTACGTGTCTGCAACCAGCCGGCGAAACTCCTGGTTTGTTCACGTGTAATCCAGTCATCAGACCGCTCCGGGTGTTTGGAGCGTAGAAAATTCTTGTGTTCGTCCATATACGAAGCCACCAAGGCGGAATTCTGTATAACTGTGTAGTGTGCTTCAGTGAGAGAATGTCCATCCATACATATTTTTTGATTCCCTCCTAGCATGCCTTTTCCATCCAGTCTGCCCTTATGCCGTGATTCAGGAACACCAATCGGCTTAAGGTCAGGAATAAAGTCAATACAAAACTCAATGACCTCCTCATTTTCATGGCCCTTGGAGATGCTTCCTTCAGGCCTAGCACGGTTACGAACATATTTCTTTAAGACTCCCATGAACCTCTCAAAGGGGAACATATTGTGTAGAAATACAGGACCCAAAACCCTAATCTCTTCGCATAGGTGAACTAGGACGTGCGTCATGATGTTGAAGAAGGATGGTGGGAACACCAACTCGAAACTGACAAGACATTGCACCAAATCATTCTCTAACCTTGGTATGATTTCTGGATCGATTACCTTTTGAGAGATTGCATTGAGGAATGCACATAGCTTCACAATGGCTAATCGAACGTTATCCGGTAGAAGCCCCCTCAATGCAACCGGAAGTAGTTGCGTCATAATCACGTGGCAGTCATGAGACTTTAGGTTCTGGAACTTTTTCTGTGCCATGTTTATTATTCCCTTTATATTCGATGAGAAGCCAGACGGTACCTTAATACTGAGCAGGCATTCAAAGAAGATTTCCTTCTCTTCTTTGGTAAGAGCGTAGCTGGCATGACCCTGATGTATGCCGTCTTTTCCATGCATACGTTGCTGGTCCTCCCGTGCCTCAGGTGTATCTTTTGTCTTCCCATAAACTCCAAGAAGCCAAGCAGGGCCACACAAAGATTCTTCTTCACGTGCATCACGTCGATTGCAGAGCGGACCTCTAGATCTTTCCAATAGGGCAGGTCCCAAAATATAGATTTCTTCTTCCACATGGGTGCGCGTCCGTCAGCGTCATTCGGAACAGGTTGTCCGCCAGGACCCTTTCCAAAGACTACCTTCAAATCCTTGACCATATCATGTACATTAGCACCAGTACGGTGGCGAGGCTTCGTCCGGTGATCCGCCTCACCTTTGAAATGCTTGCCTTTATTTCTTACGGGATGTCTGCTCGGAAGAAACCGACGATGTCCCAGGTACACATTCTTCCTACAATTGTCCAAATATATACTGTCGGTATCATCCAAACAATGCATGCATGCGCGGTATCCCTTGTTTGTCTGTCCTGAAAGGTTACTGAGAGCAGTCCAATCATTGATGGTCACGAACAGCAAGGCCTTTAGGTCAAATTCTTCCCCCATGTGCTCATCCCACGCACGTACACCTGTTCCATTCCACAGCTGTAAGAGTTCTTCAACTAATGGCCTTAGGTACACATCAATGTCGTTGCCGGGTTGCTTAGGGCCTTGGATGAGCACTAGAATCATAATGAACTTCTGCTTCATTCACAACCAAGGAGGAAGGTTATACAAACATAGAGTCACATGCCAGGTGTTATAGTTGCTGCTCTGCTCCCCAAAAGGATTAATGCCATCTGCGCTTAGACCAAACCATATGTTCCTTGCATCATCTGCAAACTCCTTCCCGTACTTTCTCTCAATTTTTCTCCACTGCGACCCATTCAGGGGGAACTCTCAACTTTCCGTCTTTCTTATGGTCTTCTCTGTGCCATCGCATCGCCTTGGCATGCTCTTTGTTTTGGAACAAATGTTTCAACCGTGGTATTATAGGAGCATACCACATCACCTTGGCAGGAATCTTCTTCCTGGGGTGCTCGCCCTCGACATCACCAGGGTCATCGCGCCTGATCTTATAGCGCAATGCACCGCATACCGGGCAAGCGTTCAAATCCTCGTACTCACCGCGGTAGAGGATGCAGTCATTAGGGCATGCATGTATCTTCTGCACCTCTAGCCCTAGAGGGCAGACAGCCTTCTTTGCTTCGTACGTACTCTCGGGCAATTCGTTGTCCTTTGGAAGCATATTCTTTATCATTACCAGCAACTTTCCAAATCCCTTGTCAGATACACCATTCTCTGCCTTCCATTGTAGCAATTCCAGTGTGGTGCCCAACTTTTTCTTGTCAACTTCGCAATTCGGGTACAACTATTTCTTGTGATCCTCTAACATGCGCTGCAACTTCTTCTTCTCCAAATCACTTGCGCAGTTTCTCTTTGCATCGGCAATGGCCCGACCTAGATCATCAGCGGGCTCATCTGATGCCTCTTCTTCAGCTTCTTCCCGCATTGCCGGATCAGCTTCTTCCCCCATTGTTGTATCATCATATTCAGGGAACCCATGGCCAGGATAGTTGTTGCCGTCCTCTTCTTCTTCATTGTCTTCCATCATAACCCCTCTTTCTCCGTGCTTGGTCCAAACATTATAGTGGGGCATGAAACCGGACTTAAACAGGTGGACGTGAATGGTTCTTGACGTAGAGTAATTGTGATCATTCTTACAAACTAAACACAGACAAGGCATAAAACCATCCGCCCGCTTGTTTGCCTCAGCCGCAAGCAGAAAAGTTTGCACGCCATTAATGAACTCGGGAGAGCATCGGTCATCGTACATCCATTGTCGGCTCATCTTCATTACACAACACCGAATAGACCAAATTAATACAAGTTCATACATAAAGTTCATACAAGACTTAAATGCAACAAACAATTAAATCTCTAACTAAAGAATTTAAATGCAACAACAAATGCGATCAAGATCGCAACTAAGTTAACAATTGATCCAACAGCATAATGACACCAAGCCTCACTATCAATGGCATATTTTCTAATCTTTCTAATCTTCAAGCGCATTTTCTCCATCTTGATCTTGTGATCATCGACGACATCGGCAACATGCTACTCCAATTCCATCTTCTCCCCCTCAATTCTTTTCAATTTTTCTTTCAAATACTCGTTTTCTCTTTCAACTAAATTTAACCTCTCGACAATAGGGTCGGTTGGAATTTCCGGTTCACAAACCTCCTAGACAAAAATATCTATGTCAACTTGATGGTCATAATTTGTCATAAACACGAAATGCAACAACTAGTTTTAAAAGAGAATATACCACATCCGAATCATAACAAGGACGAGGGCCGACGGGGACGGATATCAAAACCATGGCACTATGTATAACAAACAACGTACGGGTAAGATAATTATACGAGTAACTATATATCCAAATCACACAAACATCAATTTGGTAATGTAGAACATTCATGAACAAGAGGCTCACCACAAGGTGGTGCCGGCGACGGAACGGTGCGGGCGATCGACTGTGGTTACGATGGAGATTTAGAAGGCACTAAGTAAACCACACCTACATGTGCAAACTAAGTGTTAGTTTTGACCACAAATTGCATATAAATCAAATACTAGCACATATATTTTCTACCAAATTACTAAACTCATTAATTAATCACTATACAAAGCATTGCAAGAGCTAATCTAGCAATGAGAGATGAAAGAACAAAGTTGCTAACCTTTGTGATCATTTGAATGGATGGGGGCCTTCAAATCTTGACAAATTTTGGGCAAAATGTGTGATGAGCTCGAGAGGAAGAGGGGAAGAACAGAGAGGAGAGGGGAAAGGGGAAGAACAGAGCGAGCTCGGGTGGACGAAGGGTTTATGTAGGACGACCTTTAGCACCGGTTCGTGCCATGAACCGGTACTAAAGGTGCTGGAGGGGCCCCGGACTGACAACATCCTGCCACCACTCACTTTAGTACCGGTCCGTGGCACGAACCAGTGGTAAAGGTCGGCCACGAACCTGTACTAATGAAAGCGGCTGGCTAGCCGTTGGAATCGGCACTAATGCACACATTAGTGCCGACTCAAAAGCAAACCGGCACTAATGTGCTTGACATTTGACCCTTTTTCTACTAGTGTATGGTCATGTACCCTTGAAGAGTGGTCTATTTTTAATGAATCTCGATAGTAGTGATACACATATTCATAATGCTGAAGCCAAAAGATGCAGAGTTGATAATGATAGTGCAACTTATTTGTGGCACTACCGTTTAGGTCATATTGGTATAAAGCGCATGAAGAAACTCCATTCTGATGGACTTTTGGAATCACTTGGTACTTGCGAACCAGAGTAAGATCCGCACCATAGTGGTACAGTAATCCTGTTCTAGAGGTCATGTTACTTGACCATGACGAACCTACGAACTATGAGGAAGCGTTGATGAGCCCAGATTCCGCAAAATGGCTTGAGGCCATGAAATCTGAGATGGGATCCATGTATGAGAACAAAGTGTGGACTTTGGTTGACTTGCCCGATGATCGGCAAGCCATAGAAAATAAATGGATCTTCAAGAAGAAGACTGACGCTGACGGTAATGCTGTCTACAAAGCTCGACTTGTTGCGAAAGGTTTTCGACAAGTTCAAGGAGTTGACTATGATGAGACCTTCTCACCCGTAGCGATGCTTAAGTCCGTCCGAATTATGTTAGCAATTGCTGCATTTTATGATTATGAAATTTGGCAAATGGATGTGAAGACTGCATTCCTGAATGGATTTCTGGAAGAAGAGTTGTATATGATGCAACCTGAAGGTTTTATCGATCCAAAGGGTGCTAACAAAGTGTGCAAGCTCCAGTGATCCATCTATGGACTGGTGCAAGCCTCTCGGAGTTGGAATAAACATTTTGATAGTGTGGTCAAAGCATATGGTTTTATACAGACTTTTGGAGAAGTCTGTATTTACAAGAAAGTGAGTGGGAGCTCTGTAGCATTTCTAATATTATATGTGGATGACATATTGTTGATTGGAAATGATATAGAATTTCTGGATGGCATAAAAGGATATTTGAACAAGAGTTTTTCTATGAAAGACCTCGGTGAAGCTGCTTATATATTGGGCATCAAGATCTATAGAGATAGATCAAGATGCTTAATTGGACTTTCACAAAGCACATACCTTGATAAAGTTTTGAAGAAGTTCAAAATGGATCAAGCAACGAAAGGGTTCTTGCCTGTGTTACAAGGTGTGAAGTTGAGTAAGACTCAATGCCCGACCAATGCAGAAGATAGAGAGAAAATGAAAAGTGTTCCCTATGTTCAGCCATAGGCTCTATCATGTATGCAATGTGTACCAGACCTGATGTGTGCCTTGCTATTAGTTTAGCAGGGTGGTACCAAAGTAATCCAGGAGTGGATCACAGGACAGCGGTCAAGAACATCCTGAAATACCTAAAAAGGACTAAGGATATGTTTCTCGTTTATGGAGGTGACAAAGAGCTCGTCGTGAATGGTTACATCGATGCAAGCTTTGACACTGATCCGGACGATTCTAAATCGCAAACCGGATACGTGTTTATATTGAATGGTGGAGCTGTCAGTTGGTGCAGTTCTAAACAAAGCGTCATGGCAGGATCTACGTGTGAAGCGGAGTACATAGCTACTTCGGAAGCAGCAAATGAAGGAGTCTATATGAAGGAGTTCATATCCGATCTAGGTGTCATACCTAGTGCATCGGGTCCAATGAAAATCTTTTGTGACAACACTGGTGCAATTGCCTTGGCAGAGGAATCCAGATTTCACAAGAGAACAAAGCACATCAAAAGACGCTTCAATTCCATCTGCGATCAAGTCCAGGTGGGAGACATAGAGATTTGCAAGATACATACGGATCTGAATGTTGCATATCCGTTGACTAAGCCTCTCTCACGAGCAAAACATGATCAGCACAAAGACTCCATGGGTGTTAGAATCATTACTGTGTAATCTAGATTATTGACTCTAGTGCAAGTGGGAGACTGAAGGAAATATGCCCTAGAGGCAATAATAAAGTTATTATTTATTTCCTTATTTCATGATAAATGTTTATTATTCATGCTAGAATTGTATTAACCGGAAACATAATACATGTGTGAATACATAGACAAACAGAGTGTCACTAGTATGCCTCTACTTGACTAGCTCGTTGATCAAAGATGGTTAAGTTTCCTAACCATAGACTTGAGTTGTCATTTGATAAACTGGATCACATCATTAGGAGAATGATGTGATTGACTTGACCCATTCCGTTAGCTTAGCACTTGATTGTTTTAGTTTACTGCTATTGCTTTCTTCATGACTTATACATGTTCCTATGACTATGAGATTATGCAACTCCCGATTACCGGAGGAACACTTTGTGTGCTACCAAACATCACAACGTAACTGGGTGATTATAAAGGTGCTCTACATGTGTCTATGATGGTACTTGTTGAGTTGGCATAGATCAAGATTAGGATTTGTCACTCCGATTGTCGGAGAGGTATCTCTGGGCCCTCTCGGTAATGCACATCACTATAAGCCTTGCAAGCAATACAACTAATGAGTTAGTTGTGGGATGATGCATTACGGAACGAGTAAAGAGACTTGCCGGTAACGAGATTGAGCTAGGTATTGAGATACCGACGATCGAATCTCGGGCAAGTAACATACCGATGACAAAGGGAACAACGTATGTTGTTATGCGGTTTGACCGATAAAGATCTTCATAGAATATGCAATATGAGCATCCAGGTTCCGCTATTAGTTATTGACCGGAGACGTGTCTCGGTCATGTCTACATAGTTCTCGAACCCGTAGGGTCCGCACGCTTAAAGTTTTGTGACGATCGGTATTATGAGTTTTTGTGTTTTGATGTACCGAAGGTAGTTCGGAGTCCCGGATATGATCACGGACCTGGCGAGGAGTCTCTAAATGGTCGAGACATAAAGATAGATATATTGGAAGCCTATATTTGGACATCGGAATGGTTCCGGGTGAAATCGGGATTTTACCGGAGTACCGGGAGGTTACCGGAATCCCCCGGTAATTGTATGGGCCTTAATGGGCCATAGTGGAGAGAGAGAGGAGGCCAGGGCAGGCCGCGCGCCCCCTCCCCCTCTGGTCCGAATTGGACTAGGAGGGGTGTTGTGCCCCCCTTTTCCTTCCTCCCTCTCTCCCACTTCCTTCTCTCCTAGTCCAACAAGGGAAGGGGGGATCCTACTCCCGGTCGGAGTAGGACGCCTCCAGGGGCCGGCCCTCTCCCCCTCCTCCACTCCTTTATATACGTGGCCAGGGGGCACCCCATAGACACACAAGTTGATCATTCATCTCTCTTAGCTGTATGTGGTGCCCCCCTCCACCATAATCCACCTCGGTCATATCGTAGAGGTGCTTAGGCTAAGCCCTGCATCGGTAACTTCATCAACACCGTCATCACGCCGTCGTGCTGACAAAACTCTCCCTCGAAGCTCTACTGGATCGTGAGTTCGCGGGACGTCGCCGAGCTGAACATGTGCTGAACACGGAGGTGCCGTACGTTCGATACTGAGGATCGGTTGATCGTGAAGACGTACGACTACATCAACCGCGTTGTCATAACGGTTCCGCTTTCGGTCTACGAGGGTACGTGGACACACTCTCCTCTCTAGTTGCTTTGCATCACCATGATCTTTCGTGTGCGTAGGAAATTTTCTGAAATTACTACGTTCCCAACAGTGTTACGACGTGCACTTCACCACCAAGAAACTGAAGTAGTACTTCCAAGAGCACGTCGTTACCGTGGTCAGCACGGCCCCTCTCGACGAAATCATCGGGTGCCGGGATGCCTCTGGCCAGGTCGCCAAGTGGGTGCTTGAGCTAGCCGGCCACACCATCCTGTACGAGCCCCGCACAACAATCAAGTCCCAAGCTTTGGCCGATTTCCTCGTCGACTGGACCGAGACCCAGTACCTGCCGCCGCCGCCGGACTCGACGCACTGGCGCATGCACTTAGACGGCTCGAAGATGCGACTAGGCCTAGGGGCCGGCATCGTGCTGTGCTCCCCCAAGGGCAACCAACTCAAATACGCACTGCATATTCACTTCGCCGCCTCCAACAACATCGCCGAGTATGAAGCCCTTGTGCACGGCCTCCGGCTTGCGAAGGAACTCGGCATCCGGAGCATCCTGTGCTACGGCGACTCAGACCTGGTGGTGCAGCAGTGCTCCGGCGAGTGGGACGCCACGACTCCAAAATGGCAAGCTACCGCTTCCTCATCCAAAAGCTGTCTGGATTCTTCGAGGGTTGTGAGTTCCTCCATGTCCCACGCGCAGAAAATGAGGCGGCTGACACGCTCGCCAAGATCGCCTCGTCCCAACAGTCCATCCTGTCCGGCGTCTCCCTCAAGCATGTGCACAAGCCGTCCATCAAGCCGCCTCCGGACTCCGTGTCCATCCACGTCCCAGGAGACCCGGCCGCACCTCTACCCGGCCCGGGGACTGCTCCATCCAACCCGACCGCGCCTCAACCCGTCTCGTGGGCTGCTCAACCTGGCTCGGGGACTGTCGAACCCGGCTCGGGGACCGCCGAACTGGTCCCGGGGGCTGCTGAACCTGGCTCGGGGGCTGCCGCCCCAGAACCCGGAATGGTGGCTGTCTTCGCCGTAGTGACGGAACCATCATGGGCCGTGCCCATCTCGGAGTTCCTGGAGAACAGGGTCCTCCCCATGGACGAGACTGAAGCCCGGCAGGCGCAGCGCCAGGTGTACGCCTACAGCATCGTCAACAACGAGCTCATGAAGTGCAGCTCCACTGGTGTGTTCCAACGCTGCATCGAGCAAGACAAGGGCATTGAGATTCTCCTCGACATACACCAGGGCGAGTGCGGGCACCACGCCGCCTCGCGGTCCCTGGTGGCCAAGGCTTTCCGCCATGGTTCCTACTGGCCCACGGCCCTCGAAGACGCAGTCACTCGTCCTCAAGTGCGAGGGATGCCAGCGCAGCCACCAGCCGGCGTCGGCACTCCGGACCATCCCGATCGCCTGGCCCTTCGCGGTCTGGGGACTCAACATGGTGGGGGCCTTCAAGTCCGCTCGAGGCCCCATGACGCATTTGGTGGTGGCGGTTGACAAGTTCACCAAATGGATCGAAGCGAGGTCAATCATGAAGCTGGATGGGCCAACGTCTGTCCGGTTCATCAAGGACATCAGGGTATGCTACGGCATGCCGAACAGCATCATCACGGACAAACGGCACCAACTTCGCCAAGGGCGCGCTCGCGCAGTACTGCTCCGACTCCGGCATCCGCCTCGACCTGGCTTCCGTTGCACATCCGCAGTCCAACGGCCAGGTCGAGCGGGCCAACGGCCTCATCCTATCCGGCATCAAGCCACGGCTCGTCGAGCCGCTCATCCGGTCGCCTGGCAGGTGGCTCGACAAGCTGCCGGCCGTCCTCTGGAGTCTCCGAACAACGCCGAATCGGTCGACCGGGTTCACCCCATTCTTCCTCGTCTACGGACCAGAAGCCGTCATCCCGACTGACGTCGAGTTCGACTCGCCGCGCGTCACGATGTACACGGAAGCCAAAGCCAAGGAAGCCCGCGAAGACGGCGTCGACCTACTCGAAGAAGCACGTCTCCTAGTGCTCAGCCGCTCAGCCATCTACCAGCAAGGCCTGAGGCACTACCACAGCAAGAAGATCAAGCCCCTCGCTTTTTAGGAGGGAGACCTCGTCCTCCGGCTTGTCCAAGAGCAGACTGGCCAACACAAGCTGTCCTCCCCATGGGAGGCCCCCTTCATCGTCAGCAAGGCCTTGTGCGCTCGCAACGCCTACTACCTCATCGACGCCCGCAAGACAAACAAGCGCAAGAGGGACACCATCGGTGAAGAAACAACCCGGCCATGGAATGCAGAGCTCCTCCGCCCGTTTTACAGTTTGCCGTGCGCACGTATGTATCGCTGCCTTTTGTAATCATCTGAAAACTATGGGATCCCCGAAGGACGCTCGGGGGCTGCCCTTTCCGACCAAGCTATCGTGTCTCCTACTTTTGTGCATTACTTTCCTCTTAAACCAACCAGACCACCGGATTGACTCGCTCGACCCGGTGGCTCGGGGGCTGGACGGCTTGGCCACCCGCCGTTTTCCTTAGCGGCTCCTGACGCGTTGGATCGCCACGGCCTCTCACTTCGCCCTAAGCCGCAGAACCGGCTTCGGCTGTTGGCCGGCAAGCACATGAGACCAAAGCACCAGCACACCACGAACACTAAGTTAAGAACCGCCG
>NC_057799.1:128215577-128225975 GCF_018294505.1 Triticum aestivum
AAAGGGGGAAAGTTGCGAGAAAAAGGCTCCAAAGACGAAAAGCAAGAGCACAGGCACCCACGAAGTTTCTGCACACCGACGGGTCGCTCAATCCGGCCTCGCCGCTTTAAGTTGCCGCACGACCCGCTGCTCGCCAACTCGGCGCCGCCGGATTGCCGCCAGCCGGCCCAATGGGTGTTTCGCTCGAGCTCAACATTTCGAAAGCCTAAGTACTGCACGCTCCTCTCAAAGGCCGTACCCCTTGTCACGGACCGGTGCCTCGGCCGTCAGACTCGCGGGGGAGAAGCCCAGGAGGGGAAACTGCAGGAAAATGGCTCAAAAAAACAAAAAGCAAAGGCGCAAACATTCACAAAGCTCATACATCATATGTTCATAAACAGGCCCAAGGCCAGAGTTCATTACACCCAGTTAACCCCCAGTGGGTGGGTGGACCTGCTATCTAACAAATTTTTTCACTAAGTTAAAAATCAGGCATTCCCGCCGCCGGATCGCGCAGCTCCCGGGTCCGCTGAGGTGCTGGTATCCTCCTCCCCGGCGTTCGCGTCGCAGTAGACGTCCGTCTCCTCAAAGCTGCCCTCCGGGTCGTCCAGAAGCAGGCCGTAGTCGTCAGCAGACACGACTCCGCCATCCTCCGCCCGCTCCGGCTGGAACTCGTCATGGAAGGCGAACCCGGTGATGTAGCTCCCTGGCGGCGATCCATCCGGCCTCTGCCTGCAGCTGGTTCTCCGAGCCGGCTCGCTGGCCCATCAACGGATCCCGTGCTAGGTCCGGATGCCAAGACATCGCGAACCTGAGCACCATCTCGGCGCCGGCACGAGCGGCGGAAACCCGCACCTCCTGAAGACGGTCCGGGCCCGCCTCCAACCACCGCGCCAGCCGCGTGAAGCTGTTCGGCGCGACGGAACCCGGCCAGAGGCCGCTGTCTCGCCGCGCCGGCCTCAGAGAGCCGCCCCATCTGCTCGCTCAAGACTCGCAGACGGGCCTCGACGGCGGTCACGATCTCCGAGAAGGTCCAGGCCACTCGTGGGTCAGTCCTGGAGCCGACGATCCCCTGCGGGTTGCGCTGAAAGAGGACCGCCTCCTCCGCCAGCTGGCGCGTCTCCGAGAAGGCCCCTGTCGAAAAGAAAAGCAAGTCAGAAGAAATTCACTATGGAAGAGAAGCCGGGGTCCCAACCCGGCGACAACAAAACCGAAGGAAAGCACTTACTGGAGAAGGACTCTTCCAGGTGCTGCGCTTCGAGCAACGTACCGCGCCACTCCCGGGCGATGGTGCGGTCACGCTCCTGGAGCATCTTCTCCAGATCGGCAACCTTGGCAAGGGTCGCGTTCAGCTCGGCGTCCTTTTCCTCGGCCGCCTTCACGGCCTCCTCGCGGCGCCGGGACTCCCCCTGCCGGGTCTCCTCCGTCGTGGCCACCAGCGCCTTCAGGAGCTCCACCTTGGCCTAGAGCTGCCCCTTGTCGTCGGCCAGCTTGCCGTGTTGCTGGTCCGCCTCGGCAAGGGCCTGCTGCGCCTCCACAACCTTGGCGGCCTCTGCCTTGAGGCGCTCCACCTCGGCCTCAAGACGGCCCTTGTCGCCCGCCAGCTGCTCCTGCAGCTGGCTGGCCTCGTCGAGCGCCCGCCGAGCTCCCGTCGCCTCCGCCCTCGCCCTCTCCACCTCAGCTCCAAGCCGACCGGCGTCAGCAAGAAGCCGGTCATAGTGGAGGCCGTCCCGAATCAGCCAGGTCCTCCAGGACAGCTCCTCGGCTGCAGTAAAAAGACTCAAAACCAAAGTACTACTTTATGATTCGACCCAACTGCTACGCAGTTGGCCCGAATCTCGGGGGCTACACCCAGTGGGTGCGCTAGCGCACCCCCACTAAAAAAGAGCACGCAAGAAAAGTACCTGCCGTGGCGCCGAGCTCCTCCTCCTTGGCGGCGAGCCGTTCCTTGAGGCGTCGGTGCGTCTCAAGGAGCCTGTTGAAGACGCCGACCCAGTAGGAGTCCAGTTGATGCAAAAAGAAACGATCAATACAAGACAGCAAGTTAAGATTCGACCCAACTGCTATGCAGTTGGCACGAATCTCGGGGGCTATACCTAGTGGGTGCGCTGGCGCGACAACACAAAGAAGAAGCAACGGAAAAAAGAAAGGCAGAATACAGGGAAACTTATGAACACGACGCCCTCCAGCTCCTGTGTCGCCTCCACCTCGGCCTGGGCGAAGGCCTGGATCCGGTCCGCCCGCCCTCGCAGGCGCCGGGTCACGGCGGCCATCGCCGCCTCCTCCTGGGTCAGGGGCCCGAAGAAGACCTCGCCGGTCCCGCTCCACGTCGGCTGTCACCCGGCGGCCCGGCGACCTCCGGACCTGAGCACCAGGGCGTGCTCCCCACTGGCCGCCTCCCCTGAGGCCGGCACCTTCTCCGGCGCCCTCTCTGGCACCGACGCCGGCTCGATGGACGGAGTGGCTTGCGGCTCCACCACTGGCGGTGCCTTGCTCGTCGGCATCCGAGCCACCCCCTCCGGCGCCGTCCGGCCCGCCTCCCCCAAGACGGCGTCACCGCCGCCTCCATCGGCCCCCACCCGCTCGACCACGTCGGTTCGCGGCGGGGTGTTGTCCCCAACGACCACGACCTCCCGGTCGAGGTCCATCACGTCCGCACGGCCGCCTTGGCCGTGCTCCCCCTCCGACGACGGCACGAAGACCGTCGCCGCCGGCATCTCCGGCCATGCCGGCTCCTTGCCGGCTTGCGCCCACGTCGCCGTGGTGCTAACCCAGGCCTGGGTCGACGCCGCCTCCAGCTCCGCCTTGGCTCGGTTCCTGTCCCGCCAGGCCAGGCCTTCGGCGTTGGCCGGGTCCAGACCGAGATCCGGATCCGCCCGCTCCTTCTCCTCCTCGTCCCGGTCGATGGTGCCGGACCGGCTCCTCCGGAACGCGGCGCCCTCGATGGACACAGCATCCGCCGCCGCCAGAGCGTACGAGATCGGCAACCTGAAACTCAAGACAAAATAAGTACACAAAGGCCAAGCAGAGCCGCTCGACCACTCGGTTCAGGCAAAAAGACCACTAACCCCGGCACCACCGGGACGACGGGCCTTGCCGCCCTCTCCTGCGGAGCGGCGCGCCTCCTCTTGGCAGGCGGCTTCGCACCCCCGGCCGGGTCAGCCGCGCGCTTCGCGGTCGGGGCCACGACGCGATGTTGTCCTTCCCGTGCGGCCGCCTCGCCGCCGGCGCCCCCCGAGACGACCCGGCTCCGGCCGTGCCGTCGCCTCCTCCACTCGGCGCCGCTACATCAACGGCTCACGTCAGCACCCCCAATGTCGTAACACGACCGGCGACTCAAGAAGTAAAGACAAGACTCGCTCGCTCGGCGCCCTGCACCCGCGCCAGCGGTCGCCCCTCCCCTCCGCCATGGGCCTCGGGCTCCTCCGAGGCAACGTGCACCACCTGCGCCCGTGCCCGGTCGTAAGGATGCCGGATGGTGTTCAGAAGCACCTCCCGCGTCGCGTCAGGTCGATTAAGAAGATAAGCAACAGCGAAATATGGAGACCAAGGACTCACCAACGGTGCCATGTTTGCGTGGCTGTACGGGGCTTTCCCGAACTCCCAGTCACCCTGCAGGTTGGCCTTGGAAATTTCATTGACCCGGCACACAACCTGGTCCGCGCTCAGCCGCGTGTTCGCCATGCGGTTGGGGTCCTGGAGGCCGGTGATCTGACCGATGAGGTGGCTGCGCTGCTGCTGCGGCAGCACTCGGCGGACGATGAAGGCGGTAATGAGGTCGGTGCCGGTGAGCCCCTCCCGCTCCTTCATCACCGACACCCGCTCGCACAGGTTGAGCACCTCCTATGATGGGTGCTTGGGGTAGTACCCCCTGTCAGTGTCAAAACCGGCAGATCTCGGGTAGGGGGTCCCGAACTGTGCGTCTAGGATCGATGGTAACAGGAAACGGGGGACACGATGTTTACCCAGGTTCGGGCCCTCTCTATGGAGGTAATACCCTACTTCCTGCTTGATTGATCTTGATGAATATGAGTGTTACAAGAGTTGATCTACCACGAGATCGTAATGGCTAAACCCTAGAAGTCTAGCCTATGTGAATATGGTAATGAGTATCCCTATACGGACTATGCTCTCCGGTTTATATAGGCACCGGAGAGATCTAGGGTTACATGGGCTCGGTTACATAAGAGGGAATCTTCATAGTCGGTCGCCTAGCTTGCCTTCCACGCCAAGGTGAGTCCAATCCGGACACGGGTATAGTCTTCGGCCTTCATATCTTCACAGCCCATCAATCCGGTCCATGGATAACAGGCCGGACGCCCGAGGACCCCTTAGTCCAGGACTCCCTCAGTAGCCCCTGTACCTGGCTTCAATGACGAGGAGTTCGGCGGGCAGATTGTCTTCGGCATTGCAAGGCGGGTTCCCCTTTTTCCGAACTCCAAGATAGTCTTCAGATGCGATGATTGTATCCAGACCTGTTACACACACCACACACAACCGTAGAGAGAGTATATATTTTTACACGAGTTCCATCCGCTGATAGCTTTCTGCGACGTAACGTCATGTCTGTCCGGTCATAATTTTGAACCGCTGTCCCACGTTTCAAGACGCGGTTGCTATTGGCACGTCTTGTCGAGGCAGAGATCGTGTCCCCTTATTGCGGGATTCTCATCAATGCGGGCATGGGTTACCCAACCGTGCCGTTTACACAGCCCTTGGGAATAGGCGAATCTTAAGGCGGGTGAGGAGGCGTTTAATATTTAATGCCTTTATAAGGGGATAAGGATTCCCTCTTCCTCTTCTCACGCTCTCTCTCTCTCTCTCTCTCTCTCTCTCTCTGCCTTCCCGATCACGAGCTCCAGCGCCCAAGTTCTCATCTCTTTTCCACTCAAGCAACCATGTCCGGATCCGGTGGTCGGGGGAAGTGGATGGTCTCCTCCGTCAAGGAGGAGGACATTACTGAGCTTCGGGCGGCCGGGTATTTGGTGAAGGAGATCGACCATCGTCTGCCGTCCGAGGGACAAATCGTCCCCACGCCGAAGCCCACTGGGAGGGTAGTATTCATCCCCCATTTCTTCCACGGGCTAGAGTTTCTACTCCACCCTTTTGTCTGCGAGCTGATGTATTATTACGGGATAGATTTCCACGATCTGTCCCGGAATTCCTTCCTCAACATCTCGGCGTTCATCGTCGTGTGTGAGGCCTTCCTTCGCATCCACCCCCACTTCGGACTGTGGCTCAAAGTCTTCAACGTGAAGCCGAAGGTGGTGGATGGCCAGCATGCGGAGTGAGGAGGAGCCATGGTGAGCAAACTGTCCAACGTCTCTTGGCCCAATCACACTTTTGTGGATACGGTAAAGGAGTGGCAGAAGCAGTGGTTCTACATCACAGAACCACGCGGCACTACCTGGGCCACAACTGCCGAATTCTGCTCCGGCACTCCTATGTGACTCACCTCCTGGGTCGAGAAGAGTCCGGACTGGTGTTCTCCTGACGAGCTGATAATGCTGCAAACGCGTGTTCAGAGCATGGTAACCAAGAGCGTCAAGCTCGTCGATGTGATCCAGGTGATGTTGGTTCACCGGATCCTTCCGTGCCAGCGCCGAAGCCGCCCGCTGTGGGAGTTCAACCCGAGGAAGCACCGGACCCTGGTGAGGCTCTTCGAGACTACGCACGAAGGTGCATGGAAGTTGCTCTTCAAGGGCAATGGGAAACCACCGGCCACGGATTCAGACCGTGGTCACGACTGTAAAAACCCCGCCAGCGAGGTATGTTATTTTTGATGTGCCCCTAACTTAATTGTCTTGAGGATGATGTGTGAGCTTTTATTATTGCTCTTTCAGGACTGGATGGAGAGGGCAAAGCGGATCCAGTGTCCGGCTCCGCTGCCTGAAGAACCAGTCATCCCGCGTCTAGCGAAGATGCTAGTGCTGGCGCCATATAAGGCGCCGGAGAAGAAGGCCAAGATGAAGGCAAAGGGGGCCAAGAGTGGCCTCCGCCGTAAGGGCACTTTGGACGTGACGTCCGAAGACGATGAAACTCATATGGCTCCGGAGTCGGGCGAGCAGTCCCCTTTGAAGGAGAGGGGTGCGCCGCTTCCGCCGGTGCTCCCTGTCCATCCAGGGGCGCCGGATAACCTGATGGAGGCGCTACGAGGCGCCTCCGTTGTGGACAAGCACCGTGTCCTTATGGGCGCGGTGATTAAGAAGGTTCAGTCTGCCAAGAGTGGACTGAACGAAGCCTGCAGCAACCTGTTTACAGGTTTCGAGGTAAGTGACATAGAAAGAGAAAAAACCCTGTAGTCAGTAGCCCCTGAGACACTGTCCGGTGCTCGGCGAGAAGGACCGGACAGAGGATCTATTGTAGGAAACTAACATAGCATGTATGCATAAGCAGGCGTCGCTGTTGGCAGCAACCTCGCGTGCTGCCGAAGTCTCTAAATTGAGGCAGAGGCTGGAGCAGACCGAGAACGAGCTCGGCAAGGTTACAATGCGGCTTCAGGAGAAGCAAGGTGAGTAACGTCTTGCTGTGTGTTCGGAAAGCATAGGCGTTGTGTACTGACTGTAATGTCGTAATATGCGCAGGAGCCCCGACCGAGGTCGAGGCCCTGAGGAAGGCCTTGGGCGAGACCGAGGCCCTGAGGAAGGCCTTGGGCGAGGCCGAGGAGAAAGCTGTCCAGCAGCAGGCCGCTCGTAAGAAGCTCAAGGCCTGGCTCAAATAAGTCCAGCAGGAGCTCCAAGATGCAGTGAGAATGTGAGACCTTGGATAATGATGTGCCGGCTCAAGAGGTCGAACTCACCGAGGCTCGTCAGAGCACGGAGACAGCACGGAATGAGGCCCAAGCCGACCTCCAGGAGATCCAGGAGGCCAAGAAGATCATGGCGGGTAAGGCATTTAAGATGCAAAGCAAGTATGCAGAGAAGCAATACCTTTTACTAACCCGGGTTAGGAGTTCCCCAGGGGCTTTTGCGGATCTACTACGCAGCGTATCAGACACTGCAGAGTTCTACCGAGCCGAAGGAGGAGGTTCTACGGAGAAGCTATTCTGGTCGCAGTATGCGACGCCAGCACATCCCGTGTCCTTCACCGATCAGCTGAAGCAGCTGGTGGAGCTGCACAGGGTGGCCGAACTAGCCATGAAGGATTTGACAATCCGGCTATGGCCAGCCGAAGCTATGCCCGACAGCTACTTCGGACTCGTGAGGCGGCTAGTGGAAGCCTGTCCGCGGCTTGACGTCGTCAAGCGCTCTGCCTGTATTGAAGGTGCCTGTATGGCCTTCGCTCGTTGCAAGATGTGGTGGGAGAAGATGAACGCCGTTGAAGTTGCCAGCGGGCCGCCGGAGGGCAAGGAGCACCGCACACCCGAGAGATATTTTGCGGATGTCATAGAAGGGTCTTGACTTGTGGCAGCTCAATGTTCGCAGGACATTGTATTTGAATAAATATATTCATGTTGCCCTTGCATTGTATTATGGAAACAAAACTTGTAATGTAATTTTGTTATGCTTTAATTGTTTCCTCCTGTGTGGCCGTATTATTTGTAATCTCAGGGTTGGCCAGTCGTCAGCTTCTGCCCTCGCGTAGGTAGTACGCAGGTGTTCGCGATGGGATCTAAACAATCTTGATCCAATTATATTGTCCTTTGGAGGAGTTGTTTAGCGCAACGAGCAAGGCAATCAGACTATACGTCTTAAACGCCCTCACTTAGCCATAGGAGTTTTATAATTAAGCAAGTGCGCAGCCCCTGGTCCTAGCCGGGGTGCTCTCTGCATCTGATCGGGAAGTGCTGATCCTTCGCATGACACGGAAAAAATCTCCAACGATTTTGTAACCCTCGAACAGCTGACCGGCTCTCGCCATATCATGACAGTCAATTTTCGGCTTTCTCTACTGAGGTGCTCATCCGGTCAAAGCCAGGGCACAATCGCAGTAGTTCTCCCTTTACTACCCTAGCCAATAGAGCGGAACGTAGGGTAGCAAGCACAGGAGCCGGGCAACCCAACTATTGACCAAAGACATGATTTAGAGCCAATGCATATAATGCTAAATTCGGGGTACCGAACTTATATATAAGAAGTGTTCGGTCTTTGCTGCCGTATTGTGGGGCGATATGTAGCCCTTGGCGAATATGAGACGTACCAGAGATTACCGATGCAGCCGATAAGCAGATCGAAATGAAATGGAGTAAGAGGCAAAAACCACAGAAACTGGGCCGCAAACCATTTTCATTATAACTGGGTGGATACGTCCAGGCATATCTTGTACAAATAGTGCGATAAGCCTCCGTGCTATTTAACATGCCGGAATCAAGAGGGCGCAACGTCCGGGTCCTGGGAAATAAATATAAATACCGTCAAGAGGCCGTATAGAGGTTGCTCTACGCACCTATGCTGCTTGCATCCTTTGTATACCGATCCTTCAAAGGGACTGGTCAGCAGGCCCGTGGGAAAAGGAACCTAGAACAAAAAGAAAAAGGTGAAAAGTATGTGTGTTCGGGGTCGGTCTAGCCGAACTGTAGATCCCGGGTTAGCTTCTGCCTCCGTCGATGTCCATGGGATTTTGAGTGCGTAATTATGTACGCATGGTGCGAATGCCACTACTTCATCGGGACTGGGATGGAGGCCGAATTGCTAATCAAGCTCTTGACGAGCCGCGCTGTCCTGCTGCAGTGTAGTCCGGAACCTTTTGACGATGTCCAGGGGCTCAACAGCCGTACTATGGTGCTGCTTGAGAAGGCCGCTCTGTACCTCTGCTGCTAGGGTGGCGGTGTGCTCCTCTTTTCGGAGGGAGCGTTCCGTATTGCCATTGACTGTTATGACGCCGCGTGGACCGGGCATCTTGAGCTTGAGATAAGCGTAGTGTGGCACTGCGTTGAATCTAGCAAACGCTATTCGACCGAGCAGTGTGTGGTAGCCGCTGCGGAAGGGGACGATGTCGGAGATTAACTCCTCGCTTCGGAAGTTGTCCGGAGAACCGAAGACCACTTCCAGCGTGATTGAGCCCGTGCAGCGGGCCTCTATGCCTAGTATGACTCCTTTAAAGGTAGTCTTTGTTGGTTTGATTCGTGAGGGGTCAATGCCCATCTTCCGCACTGTGTCTTGATAGAGCAGGTTGAGGCTGCTACCACCGTCCATCAGGACTCGTGTTAGGTGAAACCCGTCAATAATTGGGTCAAGGACTAGTGCGGCTGAACCGCCGTGGCAGATACTAGTTGGGTGGTCTCGACGATCGAAGGTGATCGGGAATGACGACCACGGATTGAATTTTGGGGCGACTGGCTCTACCACGTAGACGTCCCTAAGTGCTCGCTTACGCTCCCTTTTGGGGATGTGTGTAGCGTATATCATGCTCACCATTTTGACTTGAGGGGGAAATTTCTTCTGCCCCCCAGTGTTCGGCTGCCGGGGCTCTTCGTCCTCGTCCTCACTTTGTGATCCCTTTTCCTTGTTTTCGGTATTTAACTTGCCAGCCTGCTTGAAAACCCAACAATCCCTGTTGGTATGATTGGCTTGCTTATCCGTGGT
The DNA here is from genome assembly GCF_018294505.1 of Triticum aestivum. Lineage (NCBI taxonomy): Eukaryota > Viridiplantae > Streptophyta > Magnoliopsida > Poales > Poaceae > Triticum > Triticum aestivum. The sequence goes on from NC_057799.1 coordinate 128,225,081, forward strand.
GCAGTGTATTTGGCATGGACGGTCGAGTATGTGCTCCAGGCTAGAAGGTCCTTCATTGTTTCTTTTGTAGTGCTTCCTCCGTTGGCCGGACTTGGAGCCTGTGAAGCCGGCGTTGACTGTGGTGTCATCGGTGTTGTTGCCATTGCTTCGGCGTTTGTGTCTAGTGCGCCGAAGCTTGCCAGTGTTATTCTTGGCCTCGCAGGGGCCTGTCTCGTTGGCTGTGTTGTTACTACGAGCCAGCCAACTATCCTCTCCAGCGCAAAAGCGGGTCATGAGTGCCGTGAGGGCTGCCATGGACTTCGGCTTTTCTTGGCCGAGGTGGCGTGCTAGCCATTCGTCACGGATGCTGTGTTTGAAAGCTGCTAAGGCCTCGGCATCCGGACAGTCAATGATCTGGTTCTTTTTGGTTAGGAACCTAGTCCAGAATTTTCTAGCTGATTCTCCAGGTTGTTGAACTATGTGGCTTAAGTCATCGGCGTCTGGTGGCCGGACATAGGTTCCTTGGAAGTTGTCAAGGAAAGCTTCTTCCAAGTCCTCCTAGATGCCGATAGAATTTTCAGGCAGGCTGTTAAGCCAGTGCCGAGCTGGCCCCTTGAGCTTTAGTGTGAGGTATTTGATGGCATGGAGGTCATCTCCTCGAGCCATATGGATATGGAGAATAAAATCCTTGATCCATACTGCGGGATCTGTTGTGCTGTCGTACGATTCGATATTGACGGGCTTGAACCCCTCGGGGAATTCGTGATCCAGTACTTCATCTGTGAAGCAGAGAGGGTGTGCGGCACCTCTGTACCGGGCCGCATTGCAGCGCAACTCTGATGGAGTTCGTCTGCGGCATTCGGCCCGGGCGTGGCTAGGTTTGTCACGTCCAAATAGGTAGCCGTCGTCGTGCCTC
>NC_057799.1:128226628-128244544 GCF_018294505.1 Triticum aestivum
GGACGTGACAAACCTAGCCACGCCGCCTCGCGATCCGTAGATCGATCTTGTATGTCCTGCTCTACTGTCCAATTCTTGCCGGAGATCGTATGTATGGTCCCGAGCTAGTCTGTCCCTGTTTTTGTGAGGCGGTGGGGCGGGCTACTATTCGGCCTGGGTTGCTGTTTTATCCCGACCGCGGGGTGGCCGGTCCGTCGCTCTATCCCGACCATGTGGTGGTCGGTCCGCATTGCGCGAGGGAGGTATGGGATCTGGTGCCTCCTCATCGAACTGAGGTAGTAGTCTGTGTTTTGTGTAGCTCTTGGCTGGGCGCTTGAGGCCGTATTCTTCAGCTGTCAGGACATCAGTCCTTCTGTCGACGAGCAGATCTTGTTCGGCTTGAAGCTGCTGCTATTTCTTTTTCAGGCTCCTTGCAGTGGCTATGAGCTGAATCTTAAAGCGCTCCTGCTCCAGAGGATCCTCAGGCACGATGAAATCGTCGTTGCCGAGGCTTGTCTCCTCCTCGGAGGGCGGACGGTAACTATCGTCCTCCGAGTCATCTTCTATGGCCTGTTCGTCAGGGTTATCTTTCCTGTTGTCATGTTCCTCCTGTTCGGATGTAGCTTCGACATGGTCTTCGTTGTTTTCGGCGTCGCCTGGAGTGCTATTTTCTCCGGTGCCAGTGTTACTATCTTTTGAGCGATGTGGCTTAGAGCGGCGTTTGGGGTGCCGGCGCTTGGACTGCGTCTCGGAGGGTTTATTCGCGTCTGGCTCTTCTTTGTCATCGCCCGATCCTTTAGGTGTATCAACAATGTACACGTCGTATGAAGAGGTGGCCGTCCAGCATCCAGTAAATGACGGGTCTTGGCCCTGCTCCTTGTTGGCATCGTCGTCCATATCGTCGATGTCTTCGGAGCCATAGTCGAGCACGTCGGTTAAGTCATCGACAGTGGCTATGAAGTGGGTGGCGGGTGGGAAGCAAAATTCCTCGTCGTCCGCCTCTAGCTCGAACCGAACATAGTTCGGCTGTGAGCCTTCCTCCAAGGACAAGTTCTTAAAAGAGTCTAGTATGTCACCCAAAGGTGAATGCTGGAAGATGTCTGCGGCGCTAAATTCAAAAATCGATAACCGATCCAGCTCGATGTCCGCAGGCGCACCCGATCCGGAATGTGACGCCGGAGACGAGTCCGGAGTTCCATTGACGCAAGCATTGCAGGATGTCGAGTCCGTGTGCGGCTCCAACGCCGCGGGCTTTGTGGCCTCGGAGGGTATGATCTGCTTCGGTTCAGCGGCCGTTGGAGCGACAGGATCCATCTCCTGGATGTGATCCGATGACACATTGAAGTCATGTTCATCGGAGAGAGGGGGAGCGATCGCCACGGTATCAAATCCATCGAAGATCATGTCTCCACGAATATCTGCGATGTAGTTCAAGCTTCCAAATCTGACCTGGTGGCCAGGGGCGTGGCTATCGACCTGCTCCAGATGGCCAAGCGAGTTGGCCCGCAGTACGAAGTCGCCGAACACAAAGATTTGTCTGGGAAGGAAGGTTTTTCCCTGAATGATGCCATTATTGACGATCGAAGGGGCCATCGAGTCCTTTGCCGATAGCACAGTGGAACTCTCAATGAAAGCACCAATGTCGGTGTCAAAACCGACGGATCTCGGGTAGGGGGTCCCGCACTTTGCGTCTAGGATCGATGGTAACAGGAAAAGGGGGACACGATGTTTACCCAGGTTTGGGCCCTCTCTATGGAGGTAATACCCTACTTCCTTCTTGTTGATCTTGATGAATATGAGTGTTACAAGAGTTGATCTACCACGAGATCGTAATGGCTAAACCCTAGAAGTCTAGCCTATGTGAATATGGTAATGAGTATCCTTATCCGGACTATGCTCTCCGGTTTATATAGGCATGGAGAGATCTAGGGTTACATGGGGTCGGTTACATAAGAGGGAATCTTCATAGTCAGTCGCCTAGCTTGCCTTCCACGCCAAGGTGAGTCCAATCCGGACACGGGTATAGTCTTCGGCCTTCATATCTTCACAGCCCATCAATCCGGCCAATGGATAAAAGGCCGGACGCCCGAGGACCCCTTAGTCCAGGACTCCCTCACCCCCAGTTCTGCTTCGCCCATGGCGGCGAATTGATGAACAACGGCAAGTTGATGCGGTCCGCACCGAGGTTGCGGACATAGAAGAAAGAATTCTGCCACTTCTTGGCAGAATCCTCCAGCGGCATCTTCAGTTAATCAGCGCCCGACCGCTTGGAGATGACGGTGGCCCCACACTCAGACATCTCCCCGGCCCTCGGCCCCTGCTGCTTCAAGGATAAGAAGCATACCCAGAGGTCGATCGAAGGCTCGACCCCCAGGTACCCCTCGCAGAGGGTGACGAAGCCCGACAACTGCACGATGGCGCCGGCGCCTAGATGATGGGGCTGGAGCCCGAAGAACTCCAGGAAGTCGCGGAAGAAGCCGCTCGCGGGAAGCCCTAATCTGCGCTTGAAGTGCGGGAAGAAGACCACGCGCTCCGAGCCCTTGGGCCGCGGCTCCCGCTCACCCTGCAGTAGGCGCGCCTCGACCTCCGTCGCCCCCGGCAGGCGCCTGGTAGTGCGGAGGTAGGCGATGTCGTCAAGGGTGACGGTCGAACCCATCCATGAGCCGGACGGCAGCGCCATCCATACAAGCGCGGAAGAGAGAAGAAAGAAGATGGCGAAGAATCTCTGCTCGAAGCTACGGGCGTCGCAGCTGGCGGCGGTCGCAAGAAGCAGAGAGAGGAGGAAGAGGTAGGGGAGAGCGAGCGTGAATGATCTCTGCCGCTCCCTTCGCCCCAATTTATAGGCCACGATTTGAAACGTGGGGAAGTGGGATCGTTTGCGCTCGTCCCTCCCACTTCCCCACAATAAGTGCGCACATACGCACGCAGTAACTGCCTAGAGAATGGCAACCAACCCGCGGACGCCGCAATAAATCCGCGCGCGCGGACCGAGGGCGTGCGGCGGTGGGCCCCAGGGTGTCATCCCGTCCTGTCACGCGCGTGGCCTGTCAGGCCCCTCCGGCTCCCAGACGCCACGTGGCGCCCGCACGAAGCCCAAAAGGTTGACTCAAAGATTCGGTGGACTCCTCGGTTTCCCGCCGCTGTCGGGATGCCGCGATCCGGCTTGCGGAAGCCGGCACACAGTGGGTGTTGCCGGACCCGGCGGTCACAAAATTCGCCTCCTTCAAAGGGGGAAACTGCGAAGGCCCTCCCATCCGAAGACGGCGGACCTTTATAGCTTCGGGGACTACTGTCGGGGGGGGGGGGTGAACCCCGGGCAGGCAACGGAACCCGGATCCTTTTCAAAAACAACGGGGTCAGCATCGCCCCTCAATCCGACTCGCGCTTGGCTGGGTCGCTCGACCCGGCCAAGTCCCTCTACCCGGCCTAATCCTCGACCCGGCCAAGTCCCTCTACCCGGCCTAATCCTCGACCCGGCCAGACTCCTCAACTCAGCCCCAACAACCAACTCAAGACTTCCCCAACAAGCCAGCTCCACCCTTGGCATGTTCTCCAACCCGGCCGAGGGTCAACTGCCGTCCCATCCCAGCCGGACAATGGGATGAGTCTCCACCTACCGATGACGAAGACAACAGTGCCCCGCCCATGCCTCTGGTTAGCCGGGCGCGACAACAGTGCCCCCCACCTACCCGCTGACCAGGGCTGGCGTGGCCACAGTACAATCGACAAGACGGCCAATAGTGCCCCCGTACCTAGCGGGTCCTGTGCCCGGGGAACCCAGCGAGACCTGGCACCCGGCGGGTCCTAGCACCGGGTTCCTGGACACTAACAACCCGTCCCTATGGCCTTGTAACATTACCATTGTACCCCTGGGGGTTAACCTATAAAACCCCCCAGGAGCCCTCATGCACACGGGCAACTCTCTCACTAGCACAGGAGAACTCACTCATCCACTCACTCACACCCCTAGCAAGCAACACCCGAGGAGAGGGAGCTTCCTAAGCCTTGGCCAGCCTTCCTTCTTCCTCCATACAACTCTAGGAGCAACCTTGTACTGATACATATCAACTATACTCGGGAGGACTAGGGGTGTTATCTCTCCGGAGAGCCCCGAACATGGGTATGTCTTGCGTCCCGCGCTCGCTCATGCCGACCTCACCTCTGGACCCCACCAGTGCCCTCGAGCCTCCTCCTATCTTTAGCCATCCCTTGGCATCTGCCATGCGCCCACTACAACATCCCCAAACCAACAGAGGCATCGACGAAAACACTTTTCCACCGCCGCAACCTTCTGTACATGTGAGATCCCATCTAGGGACCATTTCTGGCACCCTGCTGGAGGGGGATTCGATCACGGAGGGCTTCTACATCAACTCTATTGTCCTTCCAATGAAGCATGAGTAGTTTACCACAGACCTATGGGTCCATAGCTAGTAGCTAGATGGCTTCTTCTCTCTCTTTGATTCTCAATACCATGTTCTCCTCGATGTTCTTGGAGATCTATTCGATGTAATACTTTTTTGTGGTGTGTTTGCCGAGATCCGATGAATTATGGATTTATGATCAATTTATCTATGAATATTTTTGAATCTTCTCTGAATTCTTATATGCACGATTTGATATCTTTGTAATTCTCTTCGAACTATCGGTTTGGTTTTGCCAACTAGATTGGTTTTCTTGCAATGGGAGAATTTCTTAGCTTTGGGTTCAATCTTGCGGTGTCCTTTCCCAGTGACAGTAGGGGCAACAAGGCACGTATTGTATTGTTGCCATCAAGGATAGAAAGATGGGGTTTTCATCATATTGCTCGAGTTAATTCCTCTATATCATGTCATCTTGCTTAATATGTTACTCCGTTCTTTATGAACTTAATACTCTAGATGCATGCTGGATAGCAGTCGGTGTGTGGAGTAATAGTAGTAGATGCAGAATCATTTCGGTCTACTTGACACGGACGTGATGCCTATATTCATGATCATTGCCTTATATATCGTCATAACTTTGCGCTTTTCTATCAATTGCTCGGCAGTAATTTGTTCACCCACCGTATTATTTGCTATCATGAGAGAAGCCTCTAGTGAAACCTATGGCCCCGAGGTCTATTTTCCATTATATAAGTTTCTATTTTCCATCATATAATTTTTCGATCTACTATTTTGCAATCTTTTACTTTCCGTTCTATAAACCAAAAATATTTACTTTACTGTTTATCTATCTTTATCAGATCTCACTTTTGCAAGTAACCGTCAAGGGATTGACAACCCCTTTATCGCGTTGGGTGCAAGTTGTTCGATTGTTTGTGCAGGTATTCGGTGACTTGTATGTTGTCTCCTACTGGATTGATACCTTGGTTCTCGAACTGAGGGAAATACTTATATCTACTTTGCTGCATCACCCTTTCCTCTTCAAGGGAAAAACCAACGCAAGCTGAAGAAGTAGTAGGAACAATTTCTGGCATCGTTTCCGGGGAGATGTATGCCAAGTCAAGCCATACAAAGTATCCATCATAAACTATCATCCCTTGTATTAAATTATTCACCATTCGCCTCTCGTTTTCCTTTCCCCCACTTCTAAAATTATTTTCCAGAAATATTTGCCTTTTCTTCGCCCCTCCTCCATTCGTCTTCTTCGTTTTCTTTTAGGTTGCTCGTTTGCTAGATTTGTTTGTTGCCACCATGTCTAAAATTGGGGAGGTTATCGCTGAAAAGGATAGTAGTAACAATGGGGGAAACTTTGATGCTTTTGCCAATACTAATCCTCATGGAGAATCTACTATTCTACACACTAAAATGCTTCACATATGTAGCGGCAATATTATTGGAAAAGGGGTTATTCAAGATTTCTTTACTTGTGCCGGTGCGCTTCCCACTTTGGGTGGGTCTATTCTCCATAAAACTAGTAGTCACGCGGATGCTATATCTTTGCTCGTAGTTGAACTTGAAAGACAATTTGTTCATATGCGTCCATCCATTCAAAGGATTTTTCTAGAGTTTTCTAATATTGAGCATTCTTCTGTTAAGCGCGCCGCCACTATATTCCTAGCACATGAGTTTAGATGTATTATGAAAGAAGCTAGTGAAATTTTTGCGCATTATAAAGTAGATGGTGGTCGTCCTCCCATAGAGGGAATTCTTTTCAATCAAGAAGACATAATGCGTTTACGATCTCTAGATCATGTTGCTTATAATGAAAATTTAAGAAAGAGAGTCCCTACCGATGTTTTAGTTGATAAGATTTCTGAGCTTAATGATAATTTTTCTATACAAAACAACAGATTGGTTTGGACACAAGCTCATGACTTTTTTTCCAAAAGAATGCTTATAGTGATGAGTTGGTCATACAATATGAAGGGCCGAAGGAGGAACCAATTCCTCCCGAGCTTGATCTTGGGGATTCTTATGCTATTAAATTTAGCCCTTTCGATTACTTTTTCTTACCACAAAGAAAACTTGCTGCTGAACGAAGGGAGTATGAGATGAGTTTTCGAGATTTGCCTTATCATTATTACGATTATACCTAGATATATTCGTGTATTATGCCTAGCTAAGGGCGTTAAACAATAGCGCTTGTTGGGAGGCAACCCAATCTTTTTTTTCTTTTTAGGTTCTGTTTTGCAATAAATAATTCATATAGCCTCTGGTTAGATGTGGTTTTAGGTTTTAGTTAGTGTTTGTGCCAAGTAAGACCTTTGGGATAGCTTACGGTGATAGTTGATTTGATCTTGCTAAAAACATAAACTTTTTCGCTCAGGAAAACAATTCTCATTTTTAATAGAAGCGTGATAAAATACGGATTCTTTTTGCATAAGATTAATATACAAATTGCTTAGGTTTTCCTAATTTTTCAGAATTTTTGGAGTTACATAAGTATTCGAACTAGCCAGATTGCTACAAACTGTTCTGTTTTTGACATATTATGTTTTCTATGTGTTGTTTGCTTATTTTGATGATTCTATGGGTAGCATCGGGGGGTATGAACCATGGAAAAGTTGGAATAAAGTAGATATTACACCAATATAAATAAAGAATGAGTTCACAACAGTACCAAAAGTGGTGATTTCTTTTCTTATACTAACGGAGCTTATGCGATTTTCTGTTGAGTTTTGTGTTGTGAAGTTTTCAAGTTTTGGGTAAGGATTTGATGGACTACAGAATAAGGAGTGGCAAGAGCCTAAGCTTGGGGATGCCCAAGGCACCCCAAGGTAATATTCAAGGACAACCAAGAGCCTAAGCTTGGGGATGCCCCGAAAGGCATCCCCTCTTTCCTCTTCGTCTATCGCTAACTTTACTTGAGGCTATATTTTTATTCACCACATGATATGTGTTTTGCTTGGAGCGTCTTGTATGATTTGAGTCTTTGTTTTTTATTTCGTCATAATCATCCTTGCTGTACACACCTTTTGAGATAAACACGCATGCATCGTGATTTATTAGAATACTATATGTGCTTCACTTATATCTTTTGAGCTAGGCAATTTTGCTCTAGTGCTTCACTTATATCTTTTCAGAGCACGGCGGTGGTTTTATTTTATAAAAAATAATGAAGTCTCATGCTTCACTTATATTATTTTGAGAGTCTTTAAACAGCATGGTAATTTGCTTTGGTTATAAATTTAGTCCTAATATGATAGGCATCCAAGAGGGATATAATAAAAACTTTCATATAAAGTGCATTGAATACTATGAGAAGTTTGGTTCCTTATGATTGTTTTGAGATATAAAGATGGTGATATTTGAGTCATGCTAGTGAGTAATTATGAATTTGAGAAATACTTGTGTTAAAGTTTGTGATTCCCGTAGCATGCACGTATGGTGAACCATTATGTGATGAAGTCGGAGCATGATTTATTTATTTATTTATTGATTGTCTTCCTTATGAGTGGCGGTCGGGGACGAGTGATGGTCTTTTCCTACCAATCTATCCCCCTAGGAGCATGCACGTAGTACTTCGTTTCGATAACTAATATATTTTTACAATAAGTTAGTGAGTTCTTTATGACTAATGTTGAGTCCATGGATTATGTGCACTCTCACCCTTCCATCATTGCTAGCCTCTCTAGTACAACTATCGCCGGTGCCATAAACCCACCATATACCTTCCTCAAAACAGCCACCATACCTACCTATTATGGCATTTCCATAGCCATTCCGAGATATATTGCCATGCAACTTTCCACCGTTCCGTTTATTATGACACGTTCCATCATTGTCATATTGCTTTGCATGATCATGTAGTTGACATCGTATTTGTGGCAAAGCCACCGTTCATAATCTTTCATACATGTCACTCTTGATTCATTGCACATCCTAGTACACTGCTGGAGGCATTCATATAGAGTCATATTTTGTTCTAAGTATCGAGTTGTAATTCTTGAGTTGTAAGGAAATAAAAGTGTGATGATCTTCATTATTAGAGCATTATCCCATGTGAGGGAAGGATGATGGAGACTATGATTCCCCCACAAGTCAGGATGAGACTCCGGACAAAAAAAGAGTCCAAAAAAATGAGAGAAGTCCCAAATAAAAAAAAGGAAAAAAATGAGAGAAAAGAGAGAAGGGGCAATGCTACTATCCTTTTACCACACTTGTGCTTCAAAGTAGCACCATGATCTTCCTGATAGAGAGTCTCCTATATTGTCACTTTCATATACTAGTGGGAATTTTTCATTATAGAACTTGGCTTGTATATTCCAATGATGGGCTTCCTCAAATTGCGCTAGGTCTTCGTGAGCAAGCAAGTTGGATGCACACCCCACTAAAAAAAATACACTTCCGTGATGCGTGTTTGTCACAGTAGGTCACCTTTTCTGTCATGTATGTACATCCATGACGATTTTATGACAGAATCAAGATAGTCATACCTGTGCTATCGTAGAAGTGTTCCATGAAAATACCAAAATTATCATCACGGAAGTGTTCACTTCCATGACGATAAATGACGCGTCATGGAAGTGCTTTCATCAAGGGTAACCGACATGAGGCATCCACAGTAATGGGTTGCCGATAAGCTATCGGGTCTGGTTTTGGATCCGATAACCCTTTAACAGCCCGGCCCAATGGGGATTTTCCACGTGTAAAATTCTCATTGGCCGGAGGAAACACGTGTCAGCTTGTCAGTGGGCCAGATAGGCACATATGATACGTCGACACGTGCGACAGCCCACCACTAACCCATTTAGCTTACAAAGGCTGACCAATTTGACTTGGTCAAAAGTTAGCGGGCTGGCCCATGAAAAGCCTGTTAACGATCTCTTCGCAAATAGCCCATTTTACGACCCGGTAACTCACGGCCCGTTAGGGCCTACCCGAAATCGGCCCAACAACGTCATGTGGGCCGTCGAATATAACACCAGCCCGTTTCACTTTCGTCCCATGTATGGCACACGACGTCTTTCGGCCCATATGAGGACTTTCATATCTTTAGGCCCTTTAGTGGCCCACGGTGACTCTAGCCCATAATGAACAGTAAATTTCTTTGTACCCATTAACGGCCCATGATTCACATGGGCTGTTTCTAGCCCGTGTTAGCTTTCGGCCTACTGATGGCCCATACGTTCTTGGGCTCCTTTCTGGCCCTCGATTACTTTCGACCCGTTACTGGCCTGTTCCCCTAATGGGCCAAATTCGGCCCGTGGCAAGAGTCGGCCCATTTGTGGCCTATTAACCCATTGTGCCGTTTCCAGCCCATCCTATATTCTGGCCCATTAACGACCCGTTAAGCCTGTGAGAGAATTAAGCCTTTGATGTCCTCCGGCCTATTAACGCCCATTACCGTGCTGGACCGATACCAATTATGCCCATTTACGGCCCATGTAGACCCATTCATCCGACAACCCGAGGCCCACCGATTATACGGCCCGTTGGAGGCCCATTTATCCGACGGCCCGTAGGAGGCCCATGGATCCTACGCCCTGTAGCGGGGTCAAGGTTACCACAGTCTGTATATGGCCCGTGGTTGTTGCGGCCACTAGAAAACCAGGGGAAAAGAATACTAGGAAATAAATAAGCCGAAACTAACGCTAGGCTATTAAGGCGATTGCACAGATTACATCCACTGGCCATCAAAGATCGCCACCGGTGCAAATATAGGGAACACCCTACACTACACAAAAATGGCTTGCTGTTTTCTTCAGCCAATGGCTGCATGTTAAGAACAAATTCTGTATCGCAACAAAACAAATTACAACCATAAAACAAAAGGAAGGTTGGCATAAAAGTTAACAGTCCAGCAGATAAATGCACCACCAGAAGTTCAAAAGCTCAGTTCATTTGACCTGACTGTTATGTTTTCATGTTGTATTGTCAGATGGAGCACCATAACCTTCGCCTTCATTTCTCCTATGCTCCCGAATAACATAGCAAATGTCTGATAGTATGGTTTCAAAACCATGCATATCTTGACGACATCAAACAATGTATGTCCTTGTTTCACAAAGGGTCTCTGTTAGGGAATGGACTTGTGTCTGGAGCGCAGATATAACATTCTTTTGAGCTTGGATATCTTGATCATGAGGCAGTTTGGACAAGATTGCCTTAACAACCAACCCAGTATTACGCAGGAACGTGCTTTTGACACTGTTAGTGGACAGGTACTAACCCACTGCAGCAAGAGGTGACATTGCGGTTATAGTTACCTCGTCACCTTCAGAAGGTGGTGGTTCCACCATTTTTTTCGATAGCTTGCTGAAAAGTTGAGTTTTTACATTAGTAGTACCGGAATAGAAGATATTAAGGAGGCAGCAAAACCTAACAAAATAGCTTTGGTCTATATACAGAACTTATTCTGGTGAACCCATGTAAAATATTAGTTGTATTTTACTGCAAAGTACATAATAAAACCAGGTTCCAAACATATGACCATGTACCATGGCTTATGTATTATCTATTTATTCACATTGTATTGACATCTAAGGATAAAGAGACAGTTTATAATATGGTAAGCATAGTATGACATCATTCATATCACAAAACAACTGAGAACAGACAAACAGGCAATTGTAGCGTTGTGTGGGCAAGTCCAGCACAAAACTAGATTACAGATCAAGATCAAAGGAACATCACTCCTCTCTTTTAAACCTAGTAAGGTGAAATGATACGCTAAGCCAATTGTGTATAAAATTGAAAAGAGTAATAGACATTGGCTGCAAACCATGCAGTTCAATGCACAAGTCCGAGTAAGTAGTAGTTAAAAGGCATGAGGATTAATGACTTACAACAGCGGCTTTGACTCGTGTAGTCATGCCCTTCGTCTTGCTGGTGTGACATCCCTTGAAGATTTCCACAGCATTTTTTTCAGGTACTTTTTGGTCCTTGCGGGCTTTCCTCTGCATTTGGAACAAGTCAATATAGATCTGATAATATGGTACAATGAAAAGAGTGAAATAGCAGCTAATTACAAGAGCCTCGCAGTGTGCAATATAGCTACGATATCCTATCGTGTGTTGGAATTTCACTTTCGTACAGTTGGCCTTGTTCTTTGAATAGTTCACCTACAAGAAGATAGATTTGTGAGGCACATGCGTAAATAGGACTTCAACATGTGATTTGATCACATATATATAATGTACCTGATACTTTGGATCAGACCAGTGTTTAACGAGGCCTCTCCAGTCTTCATCCGATATATTTTCCACTGGAGATGTTTGGGCAAGTTCACTGTTAGCCTTGCCTTCAAAGTGAGTTTTCCTCAAGTTATATCGATACTGTCGCAGAGCAGACTTGAAAACACGGGTGCAAGCTTGTCTAATTGCATCATCTTGGTTGTCCAACTTGAACCTCATCTGTTGAACATTATCAGCAACCTAGAAAGTATGGGACAGAGCAAGATGATATTACTAGTTTCCATACATAACCATACTTACAGATAAATGGTCGAGGAAGGTGTTGAACTGGGTTTCGTCTTTGTCATTCCTATACTGAATCCATGTTGGGAGGATACGTACATGACACCTAACGGCAACCGCTGCCTTGATACTAACGTGGCTGACTCTGTAGCATCATGTGGCGTTTTAAACCCGCCTCAAAACGGATCTCCATTCTTCCTCCTCTAGATTTAGTTAACCTATTGAGCATTATCCCTGATGTTTGTTTCCTCTTGCGCCTAGGTGCTAGTCCAACAACGAACATAGGAAGTGTTAGTGTACATCAAACTATGAGACTACATATAAAGAAGCATGCAACTGTAACTTGACTCCAGCCACTACCTTCTTGCTGTTGAAGCTCACAAAGTTCATCTGATCTTGACAACTCGTCTTGTGTCAAGAGTGCTTCGGAAGTAGTGTCAGGTGGCAAGGGAGCTTGGGAATATGCTGCTAGCTGAGTTGACAAACGAGTAACTCGTGCCGTTGTTGGTACTGTGGAAGGTGTTGCAACAACTAGGGTTGTCTCTGCTTGTTTGGTGGCAGCTATTGGTTTCTGCTTGGCTTGTTCTGCAGCTCGTGTAGCATGGGATACCCCGTTTGTACAATTTTCCGCTGGACTTTGACCTTCTATTGCACCATCAGTACTAGCAGCATCTGTCATTTTGTGTTCCTTCCTCTTTCTCTGTGCCATGTTAAGTCAAGCCGACAAGAAAAAGGAATAACAATTTAGTTCTTCAGAACAAATTGATGCGTGATACATACGAACTGAACTTTGATGTTAGACAACCACATGATAGGAGGATGTAATATGTACGAAAAACAGGATGACATGAGATAACCAGAACTATGATGTGTAAACTAAGCAGAAGAAATTTCACTAAATTAGAAGCAATGCAATGGAAGGTAGGCAACCTATGAAAGATGCTACTTATATCGCTCTACCAAGTTAACAGTGTCTCGTCATAACTAGCATTTAAACAAATGTGAAGCAGTACAAGAAATAAATCATATGCAAGATGCAAACACCATGACACTACCAAGTTAAAGGTCTCTCGTCATTAGTGGCATTGCATATTCACAGCATTGCATATTCACAGCTTATGATGTGTAAACTAAGCAGAACACATTTTAACAAATTAGAAGCAATGAAAGCTAGGCACCATATGAAAGATGCAACTAATATCACTCGACCAAGTTAAAACTGTGATAGACAGATATTGTATGTTCTAGAAACAGGAACACTTGTCTTATTCACACGTATAATGTGTAAAGTAAGCAGATGGAATTCAAAAAAATTAGAAGCAATACAAGCTAGACATCATACATAATATGCAACCACATATAGCAGTGCCGAGTTAGAGGGAGCACCTGTGATGGTGCACTAGGGGAGATGTGCTCATCATCAACATAGCTAAGTTGAGTGTCTATGCATGTGTTGTCTTGCAAATCATCTTGGGGGTTGGAGGAGAAGAATCTATAGAGGCCCTCCATTTGGAAGGAGCACCTTTATCCGCTGCCTTGCTAACGTCCTTCCGCTTTATTGATTTTGAATTGTCAAGTAAAACCGACAAGAAAAAGCAATAAAATTCACTCTTCAGAACTCATTCGTGCATGATACTGACAATCACTACTTTGATGTAAGGCAAACACACGATACTAGGATGCAATATGTACGAAAAACATGACGGCATGGCATATTCACAACTTCTTGTGTAAACTAAGCAAAAGCCATTTCAATAAATAAGAAGCAATGCAAGCTAGACACCACATGAAAGATGCAACCAATATGACTATGCCAAGTTAAAAGCGTCCCATCATAAATGTCATTTCAACAAAGTAGAAGCAGCGCATGCCATAAATCATATGAAAGATGCAACTAATATCGCACTTCATATACTAAACATGTCTCGTCATATTGATTGATCCGGGATACAAAAAAACAATAGTTTTATGTAAGGACATGCTTAATAGACAGATGTACTATGTACTAAAAACAAGAAGACATGTCACATTAACAGGTATAATGTATAAACTAAGAATAATAGCACATGCAATTTAACCAGATTGGAAGAATTAAAATCTAGACACCATATGCAACATGCAACCACATATCATGCTACCAAGTTAGAGCAAGCACCTGCGATGCTCGTGTAGGGGAAATGCGGTAATCAACTACAGAGCTACGTTCAATATCTACATCTAGCCTTGCTATGTCTTGAGAATCATGTGGGGAGGCTGACGTTGCATTCTTTAAATGAGGATCTTTATTCACCATAGTCCACTCGCCTGATTGCCTCATCATAAGTGATTGATGAGGGATACACAAGAACATTAGTTTGATGTAAGAACATGATTAATACACATATGCACTAGTATGTACCAAAAACAAGAAGGCATGTCATATTTAAAGGTATAATGTGTAAGCTAGGCAGATGCAATTTAACCAAATTGGAAGCAATACAAGCTAGACATCCGGCTGGAGTGGTGAGCATGATCATCTAGGACATGAGAGCCTGGTGGGAGGCGGGCTGCTTCACCACCATCGTGGCTTTTTAGTTGGCTTCCAGGTGATGCCTGCCTGTGCTGGGCTTGTCACTGGCTCGGCCAGTGCCCTGACTAGCTACTTGTCTTCTGGTGCTCCCGGGATGGTAGTTTATGTAAAAATATCTTTCCTTATCTTGATAAAGACCAACTCCGGCCTTTCGAATACAAGCTAGACACCATATGCAACATGCAACCACATATGACACTGCGAAGTTAAAGCAGGCACCTGGGATGGTAGTTCATTGCGAGCAAGATCATCAACTCCAGAGCTACATTTACCGTCTCCATCTGCTGAGACTACACCCTTTAAAGTGCTAAAACGTGTCTGGCCTAGCGGCGTACGAAGCTGGAGCGACTTCTCTCTTTTATTTTCTGCTTCTGTTAAGGCAGAGTCTGAAATACCCTTGCATAAAAACACAATAGTGAGAGTATGGGTGAAGTGTGTGCAGAACTAGTGCACTGTAAAAGTAGCAGATAGCAGGTGGCTGAAAAATAAATGACAGGGGACATATGATAGCTCTACAACATTTCATGGCAAACAAAATTAGATTCTACTCCGTATGATTTTGTAATATATGAGCACAGGGATGGCTGGGAAATGCAGGTACTCCTACAGCACACCACCACATGTGGTCCTATCAGAATAACAGTCGACTAAAAATAAATAGGTCAGTCGATTTTTTTATGAACGGTTCGATTTATAAGGAACAGACAGATGACCTTCGTCTACCTCCCGCTAGCCACTATTGACGATCTTTGTCGAACCGCTAGCGACCACCAGCCCAGACCCCTGCCTACGCCGCCTCGCCCTCCCCTCGAGCTCACACCACCGCCGTGCTTGGCAGCACCCCCCGAGCATCCCTTTAATCCCGATCGACCTCCAGATCGGGCGCCAGCTGCTCTAGGCCCCACACGCCCCTAAGATAAACACCGAGGCACTGCTTCCCCGATGTAATAGGCAGACTAGCGCCTGTTACGCTAGGGAATGCTTCCTTTAATTGGGAATCAACTGACCAGGAATTGAAATCCAGGGGGACGGACCTCTAGCTAAGGTGAAATAGTATATGAGGAGAAACCATGTGCATCGCGAGTTACTAGGAACATCTAGTATCAAGAAGAAGCGGTCAACTAGTGTCTTCTGTGGGATGAATACCATGCAAGCAGACACGTAAGATTTACACGAATAAGGGAAGAGGACCATTTCCGGTTGCCAGTGTTGTGTCCTCCATATGTCGCGGAGATTTTCTTCTTTTTGCCGGGGGAACCGATGTTTTGGAGGAGGGTGCAGCCTTGGACGAACCCATGGCCAAATTGTGGATTGTGTTGCCGTGGCCGTATGTCGGCGGAGGGGAAACAAATCCAAGGCGGCGAAGGACGGCGTAGCAGGAACAGCTTCGGTGCGGTGGACGGTGGCAAAGTTAGAGCGGCAGCGGTGAGGCGCAGGACGGCGTGGTTGAACTGGCTCGGCTACGAACAGCTCGGCCTCGGCTTCAACTACTAGCCGTGGAGGGCGTTGCGGTTGAGGTTGCAGTGGACGACGACGTCGGGGTATCGGCTCCAGCGTGATGGAGGAGGGCGGCGGTTGATGGGTGGGATAGGGTGGCGGACGGAGGACGCCGGGGTTTCGTGGCTAGTGGAGAGGTATTTTTGGCTCCCACAGAGTATGAATGGGGAATCGAGCGAGAGGGGGGGTTGGGGGAGCTAAGGGAGAACCATGTTTCGGTCTGGGACGCGCTTGTTTTTGGCTTTTTTGAACAGATGGGACGCGCTTGTTTGAAATTTGGGCAAAGTACAAACTTTGCCCCCCTCTTAAATTTCTGACCTACTGCGGGTCAGGGGTAGGATGGTAATCTAGGTGTCCCAAATAGTGGGCGGGAGCGATTTCGGCCGCGTGCATGTGTGCTTAGGCGGCCATTGTGTATGAATGTTTTTTGGAGGCGGTTGCGTGGCGTCTAGATGAAGCTACAAACCTACCCCGGTTTAGACCTTTGGACGTCGGGTCGGTAGGTTTCACGGGTCGGAGTTAGAAAAGTAATTTCCTTCTACTACCAAACATTGGTCTCACGCGGTTTCGGGCGAGTAGAGGCTCTTTTGGCACTTCGTTTGAAATTTTGAAACAGAAGCATTCACGTTTAGAGTAATCTTGAACTTTCAGGATTGACCTAAATAGACAATGTTAAATTTGACCTTGTATGTTTGAAAACCTCATTAGATTATCCGCTTCTTTTTGAAATTTTGACACTTGAAAATCCTATAACTACGATTATTTTGGAATGGAGGAGCTAAATTTGAACCTATTGTGTACACGGCTATATATGGTATTATGTACAAAAGCAGAGCAAAGATTGGTGCCCCCATAATTTAGGTATGATTTACAAATGCCATGTTATCGAATTCAAATAATTGAATGGACTTCATGTTGAATTCGAATTTTTAAACCACCTTAAGTTGAATTCAAATGTATGCTAGTTCATAGCTAGCTATTTATAATGTTCATTGTGCAACTTTCGTATGTATAATGTGCTTTACACACACAACATGAACTATAGTCACGTTTATATTCGATTGCTAAAGCGATGCATTGTCTGGAGTTCAAAATACTAACTATGTGGATCAATTATGTCAAATAATAACATAGATATTCTCAAATTCGATAGAATCTAGATGTCTGATGGATCAATGACCGTTCCTTATGCGAATTGCAAATATCATGATCCCATCCTAATATTTGGATACAATTTATATTTTTAATCAATGTGTACATCACTCTTTTACGTGTAGTTTCACTCTCCATCGGTGGTCTCTCACACATGCTCACACACTCTCTCCCAAGGTGTCCTTCTCGCAGACATGCTCTCGATATAACCCTCCCTCCCTCTCGTAACCATTTACGACTGTTTTCACTAACCTTTATCACAAGCACTCTTCCTCTCACAAGCATACACACGCACAATCCCCATCGACCCTTCCTATATAGATAGACCTGCCTACGTGTCTCCCATATGCACATTATCTTTAGGCCTGTCTCTCACGCATTGTCTCACACCTTTCTTCTTAATCGACAAGTATGATTCTAGCAGAGCATTCTGTAGGATGCCCCTTAAAGTTAGGTTGGATGAATAGTAATATCAGAGATAAGGGGTTACCTTAGTCTGAGGACCTAGGGTTACAAATCCTAGCCAGCTTTGTCAGTGGACACAGAGTCCTTTACGATTCTGCTATCTTTATCTTGTACGACTAGTCATCCATGGATCTCCCTAAATGCGCCACGGGCCGACCAATGTGGCGCAGGACGGAACCGAACCAAGGGCCTCACCTCGGCCCACCGGACCTCACGCGGTGACGCACCCTCTGCCCCCCAGGTCTCATTATCTTCTCACACCCACACATACCAACACAGACAGCACATAAAAAAATCTCCTCGTGCCTCTATCCCCTCCCCCTTGCATATACACACTCGAGGGCATCTCTCGCCGTGACATCATATTCGTCTCTCTCTCTCTCTAGACCTCTCTCATTTCTCGTGCTATCTC
>NC_057799.1:128244859-128260786 GCF_018294505.1 Triticum aestivum
TGCCTCTCTTTAAATAATACGTTATACACACACATACCTCTCTAGGCCCTGCCAAATTCATCAACTACACATTCACACATGTTACATCACATACCCCATTGATCTAGAAAGCCCTCTCTTCACATTTATTTCGCATACAACATTCCTTTTGAATAAAATGTGGCCAAAAAATTATTTTAAAATTTCTACATATATACAATATTACAAAGTTATCTGGAGGAGTATGAACGTTACTTTGTATTGCATGGTGCCCACAATGATATTTATTCCGCACTGTAATTTTTTTTATTTTTATACTATATATAGTTAGTCATAATAAAGAGAAACGAAGAGCACCTCTCTCTCCGTCGCATACACCCCCTCTACGCCCCTTTCATGTACGCACACAAACTATCTCCAGGTCCCCTAAAAGTACGCCCCCAGCACATTCACGCATGTTTCATCTTTCTCTCGAGATATATACGGTGACGATCATTGTATTTGAAGCGAAAGAACGATACATACATTGGACTTCAGAATCCACTCATTACGGTCACCATTTACGTTTTGTGGTTATTATACAGTCACGAGCTCACCGTACAGCTCTGTATTTGCTCAAGACACGACTAGTTGACCAGTTAAACGCTCCACGCGGCGGCACCTCTAGTGTTGCATCACATTATCTCACTACCATTGTGCCCACCTGTCGGCGTGTATCTACTCTAGACTCTTGTAAAAACAGAGTTGGTGATGATGGTGTGCCTGCCATCCTGCAATATAGGCCATCCGATTTATATCTGACAGATATGTAGGAAACTATGGCAATTTTCCAAAAAGGTACCCACACACCTCTCCACATTTGCAAATAAGGCCTTCCCTCTTTCATCCTTTTCTCTCACAAGATAAACTAGTCACACAAATGCATCTTGATGTTACGTGCAACACACGGGCATCTTGCTAGTAAGAATGAAAACAAACAACAAAAATATATTGGATGGTGGTTCGAAGTCATGACCGCGGGCACATCGGACAAGGTGGCCTTGTATTGGTATGTTGAGCCGTCTGTTTTAACACACGGGAGCTGGTATGGTGATTATACACGCACGCACGCACGCACACGAATTGCATGCACGCAACACTCGCACAAACACACGCAGCCACGCACGCACGCAACACTCACACGTACACACACAACCACGCACGCACGTAACACTCACACACACACACGCACGCATGCATGCACACACCACACGACCAACACACACTCTCACGCTCAAGTGCTCAACCTACACGTGCATGCTCACACATCAGGCCCTGACAGACACATACACAACCAGGTGGTTCCCGCGCACGGGTTGGAGTCTTGTCGCGCCTGCATAAATTTGTGTTTGTCTGACCTTTTTCCTATGCGAACTGACAGGTGGGACCCACAAGGAACATGGTCAATTTAACTAGTCAACATGGTGCCACGCAGACTATTTGGCCGGTCAACAGAGTGCAATCCGATGCTGAAGGTGAGCAAGTGACCGTATAATCACCGCAAAACGTATATAGTGACCGTAATGAGCGTATTCTGAAGTCTGGTGACCGTATTACGCTTTTCTCTCTGTAGGCCCTCCAAAACTACATCTCTACACGTTCTCGCATGTTACATCTAACAACTATGCAATACAACACTACTACTACACTCTAACACAATAAATCATATGTGTTTTTAGTTTTACTAGATATCATATTGTTACTTAATTATTCAGTTTGCATACATTAAAATTGCCTTTGAAATGTATGGCCAGTATCATCTACCGCGCGGGAAAAATCCCGCCCTTTCCTGTTTAATCAGGTTTGTATCGATGGATCGCGCGAAACAGCAAAACTATAGTACTATAGTACTACAGTACTAGTAACTGTTCGCTGGGCCGCCATGTCGTGTACTCCTCCGTCGTAAGAGTGGAGCGCTCGCTTTCATAAATGTTCTAGTCCCTTTCGCCGACATGTGGGACATCAAGCTACCGGGTCCACGTGCCATATCGAAATACAGTGCAAAGCAGCAGGAGTGAAGCACCCCCGTCATGGCGCCGGCGTAGTAATGAGCAATGAGGCGTCAAATCACAAAGCTGCACCTTTCCCGCGGTTAAGTTGGAGGGACGAAGTAATAATGCTAAAAAAGAAGTTGGAGGGACGAAGCAACCATCATTTCACTCGTTGCTGAATCCGCTTCTCCCTCATCTTCTTCAAGTTAACCACGTGTTGCTTCTGCCGTTGTTCTGCCTCATGCGGGACGCGGATCGGCTTGGTAAAGCACTGACACGTGGGACTGCATGTTAGCAAACCACCAGGCCAACGTCCTCTAAAAATAAGAAACCTCCCCCGCCATCCGCGCGACAAAATCACCTCCTTTTTACTAATCTTGATTCTATAATTTCTTAGATCAATATAATTGAGATTTGTATAGATAGCACACAGGAGCAAAACCAAGTGGTACGGTTAAGGGCATCCACAATGTGTAGCCAGATGTGAAAATAACTTTTGGCATCGATGGGAACCATTGTGGACGGTGCTGCCAAAGCCGGAAAGATTGAACCAAAGCTCCCTGATTGATTGATTGAAGGAATAGAAAAATGCAACGTCTCTCCTCTTTTTCTTGTGCTTGGACGCATGTACAATATAGAGCACAGAGTCTACTCCCATGTCCCTTCTATCACAAATCACAAAGCAGTGAGGCATCAAATCATGAAGCACGGACGAAGCAACCATCATTTCACTCTTCGCTGACTCCGCTTCTCCATCATCTTCTTCGGGAAACCACCTCACCACACTAAGCTGGACGGACCACGCTATTGTGTACTAGTACTAATACATTTACACATCCTTTGGTTCAATGGACTTCCTGGATGCAAATATGGCGGTTGTCTCGGCTTGCAGGCGCACTTGCGAATGACTTACCGTGGTCTCCCTCAGTGGTGTTCTCCGTCGAACGAACTTCGCCAAACCACAAAGTTCGAGATATCGCCGATGTCACCGCAATGGGGAAGGAAGTCAAATAGTTACTACCTCCATTTTTTGTACACAAGGCCAGTATATCAAAATTACAATTTGCAGAATGCCACTAACACTAATCGAGGCAAAATTGATGGGGTTTGCCTCGTACTAGCAACCAAGGACATTAATATACACTTGCATGCATGTAGAAGTGAGAAGGTTGGTTTGCATGGCGCTGCATTAATCAAGCGATGAGGAGTGAGATGGTTAGCTCTTTGGGCTTTGGAGAAAAAAATACGCATTAATTGACACGTCAAACGAGGATTTGTATCGATTAATCCCGCGAAGGAAAACCCCGCCTTTCTTTTTAACACTAGTACTCCTACGTATGTACTTGTATCCTGTTTGGGTCTAGGCCTTGCACTGCCATACTTCGCCACACATTTTTGCCAAGCTTGCCCAAAGTTTTCAAAATGAAAAGGAGGTACACTTGTGCATGGCTGTCGCGGTCGCACCGCACCCTCACACAGTCGCTCCTGCACACCGCAAACCCAACCAAGCGAACTCACCCTCACTAACACATGCTACCGCATGTGATCAAACCAAACTCATCCATCCTACCGCTAACACATAATTTTCATTCATACAGTATGTTTATCCAACCGCATGTTCGGGAAGATCCGTACGGCCCGTGCGGTGGTCTGTTGGGGAAGAAGAAAAGGTGAGGAAGAAGGGTTAGGAGACGTAGGATATTCATCCAACCGCCTAAAATGGTCGACTGGCCCAAATGATGGAAGTCAGGCGACTTGCATAAATATATGTTTTTACACAGCAAAAGATCCCTAAAAACAACAACATATAGAAAAACTATCACTGCTTGCGGAATGAGACAGCCTCGTTGTCTTTGGCTGCCGGCACGAACCAGCCATAGCTGCCGACGTGTGTCTCCGCACCGTGGTTATCCTCGGCTTCCAGCTACTCGTTCGCGCGGAGCGTGCGGGCGCTCTGCACGATGAGAGCACCACTCGGTTCAAGTCCAGGACGTCCGGTTCTGCCTGCACGAGGGCCTCGATGGCAGCGGCATCCGCGCGCTCCGCGTCGAGTTGAGCCTCTGCTGCCCAGTTCAAGTCCAGGATGTCCGGTTTCGCCTGCAGGAGGGCCTCGATGGCAGCGGCATCCGCGCGCTCCATGTCGAGTTGAGCCTCCACCGCTCGGTTCAAGTCCAGGACGTCCGGTTCCGCCCGCAGGAGGGCCTCGATGGCAGCGGCATCAGCGTGCTCCGCGTCAAGTTGAGCCTCCGCCGCCCGATTCACATCGACGACATTCGGTTCTGCCTGCAGGAGAGCCTCGATGGCAGTGGCATGCTCGCGCTCCGCGTCGAGTTGAGCCTCTGCCTCCCGATCATCCTTTAGTGTCGCCAGGTTGAACCGCTGGTCCGCCTGCACCATGGGGGACCAGGACACCGGCACGAAGTCAATGCCATCGTCTCATACGCATCGGGGGCCTTCTGCGCCGCGACCTCCACCATGAACATTGGATCGGCTTCCTCCTCCTTGTAGATTGGCTCCAGAGAACTCCGGGATTGGCCCGCCACAAAGCGAGCTTGGGAACGGAGGTCTGTGGCGCCGGCCGCCGCCGCGATTCCTGCTCGGCGCTCTGGCGTCAGCATCTTGTAGTACGCGATCTTGCGGCGCACCATGGCTTTTCTAGCAAAGTAGGGGACACTTGATGCGGGCTAGGGGATCGAAAGGAGGGGGAATGGGCTGGAGAGGAGGTGTGGTTTTGGGGCAGTGGCTGGCGTAGGCCGAGCAACGAAGGTTCTGGTGGGAATAGTGGTTCCGGTGATGACCGATCAATCGGTTTTGACTGTACATCGCTCTTGTCGCGTTTGCGTTGCACCCCGGCATGCTGGACCCTCCACATCGCTCAACGAATGGAACGCGCTTCGTCTTGTGTTTTCGCTTGCTCGTGGGACCGCAGTTGAGAGCAAACCAACGTCCCTCCCACTCCCCCGCCCGCGTTATTTATACTACTACTCCCTCCGTTTTATGCGGAGTAAATAAAAACAGAGGGAGTATACTACGGATGAGGATCCCCTGACGTGGCCAAACCCATTGAGTAACTGACATGCGGGGCCTAGTGATAACCCACAAGCATAGGGGATCGCAACAGTTTTTGAGGGTAGAGTATTCAACCCAAATTTATTGATTCGACACAAGGGGAGCGAAAGAATATTCTGAAGTATTAGCAGTTTAGTTGTGAATTCAACCACACCTGAAAGACTTCATATCTGCAGCAAAGTATTTGGTGGCAAAGTAGTATGGAAGTAACGGTAACAGTGGCAAAAGTAACAGTAGCAGTTTTTGTAGTAATCATAACAATGGCAACGGAAAAGTAACTAAGCAAAGATCAATATGTGAAAAGCTCGTAGGCAATGGATCAGTGATGGATAATTATGTCGGAAGCGATTCCTCATGCAACAGTTATAACATAGGGTGACACACAACTAGCTCCATTTCATCAATGTAATGTAGGCATGTATTCCGAATATAATCATACGTGCTTATGGAAAAGAACTTGCATGACATCTTTTGTCCTACCCTACCGTGGCAGTGGGGTCCTATTGGAAACTAAGGGATATTAAGGCCTCCTTTTAATAGAGTACCGGACCAAAGCATTAACACTTAGTGAATACATGAACTCCTCAAACTAAGGTCATCACAGGGAGTGGTCCCAATTATTGTCACTTCGGGGTTGCCGGATCATAACACATAGTAGGTGACTATTGACTTGCAAGATAGGATCAAGAACTCACATATATTCATGAAAACATAATAGGTTCACATCTGAAATCATGGCACTCGGGCCCTAGTGACGAGCATTAAGCATAGCAAAGTCATAGCAACATCAATCTTAGAACATAATTGATACTAGGGATCAAACCCTAACAAAACTAACTCTATTACATGGTAAATCTCATCCAACCCATCACCGTCTAGAAAGCCTACGATGGGATTACTCACGCACGACGGTGAGCATCATGAAATTGGTGATGGAGGATGGTTGATGATGATGAAGGCGACGGATTCCCCTCTTTGGAGCCCCGAACGAACTCCAGATCAGGCCTCCCGAGGAAGATTAGGGCTTGGCGGAGGCTCCATATCATAAAACGCGATGAATCCTTCTCTCCGATTTTTTCCTCCCCGAACGTGGTAGTCATCAGATTGTTGGAAGGGGTTCCGGGCACCCCCGGGGGGTATATGGGCCACATGGGCCAAAAGAGGGGAGCACACCAGCCCACAAGGAGCTGGTGCGCCCCTCCTATGGCAGCCGGCCTTGGGGAGAAAAAGGAAAGGGGGATTCACCCCCCTGCCTTCCTCTCCTCCCCTTTCCCTTTTCCCCCGGAGCAAATAAGGAAGGGGGCGTGGCTAGGGCAGGAGCCCAAGTAGGATTGAGACCTACTTGGGGCTCCTCCTGGCTGCTGCCCTCTCCCCCCACCTATATATATGTGGGAGGGGCGCCACTCATAACCACGACAATCTCTTAGCCATGTGCGGCGCCCCCCTCCACAGTTTTGTCCCTCAGTCATATTTTCGTAGTGCTTAGGCGAAGCCCAGCGGAGATAACATCACCATCACCATCACCATGCCGTCTTGCTGCTGGAACTCATCCACTACTTCGCCCGTCTTGCTGGATCAAGAAGGCGAGGACGTCACCGAGTTGAACATGTGCTGAACATGGAGGTGTCGTACGTTCGGTACTTGAGCAGTTGGATCGCGAAGAAGTTCGACTACATCAACCGCGTTACTAAACGCTTCCGCTTACGGTCTACAAGGGTACGTAGACACACTCTCCCCCTCGTTGCTAGGCATCTCCATGGATAGATCTTGCGTGTGGGTGTAATTTTTTTGTTTTCCATGCAACGTTTCCCAACAGGAGCATGGGCCCACCACCCACCAGGGCGCGCCCTGATGGGTGGTGGGCCCCCTGAGGCTCCGTATGACCTAATTCTGCCTCTATAAATACCCATAAATCCCAAAACCCTCGGGGAGTCCACGAAATACTTTTTTCACCGCCGCAAGTTCTAGAACCATGAGATCCAATCTAGAGGCCTTTTCTGGCACTCTGTCGGAGGGGAAAATGATCATGGAGGGGTTCTTCGTCATCCTTGTTGCGCCTTCGATGATGCATGAGTAGTTTACCACAGACCTATGGGTCCATAGTTAGTAGCTCGATGGCTTATTCTCTCGCAATGTTCTTCAATACAATGTTCTCCTTGATGTTCTTGGAGTTCTGTCTGATGTAATTCTTTTTTTGCGGTGTGGTTGTTGAGATCCGATGAATTGTGAATTTATGATCATATCTATCCATGAATATTATTTGGGTTTTCTCTAAACTCTTTCATGCATGATTAATATAGCCTCATATTTCTTCTCCGGTTTATTGGTTTGTTTTGTCCAACTAGATTGATTTATCTTGCTATGGGAAGAGGTGCTTTGTGATGGGTTCGATCTTGCGATGCTCAATCTCAGTGACAGAAAGAGACATGGCACGCATGTATCGTTGCTATTAAGGGTGAAAAGACGGGGTTTATTCATATGTGAGTTTATCTGTGTTACATCATGCCATCTTGCCTAATGCATTACTCCGTTTTTCCATGAACTTAATACACTAGATGCATGCTGGATAGTGGTCGATGTGTGGAGTAATAGTAGTAGATGTAGGCAGGAGTCGGTCTACTAATCTTGGACGTGATGCCTATATGATCATTGCCTTGAATATCGTCGTGATTATTTGCTTTCTATCAATTGCTCAACAGTAATTTGTTTACCCATTGTATGCTATTTTCTCGAGAGAAGCCTCTAGTGAAACTATGGCCCCGGGTCTATCTTTTATCATATAAAAATCCTAAAAATACCTTGCTGCCATTTTATTTTATTTTATTTTATTTTGTAATTTAGTTAGATCTATTTATCAAATCCTATAAAATTTAATCTTGGTTGTAACCGTCGAGGGATTGACAACCCCTTTAAGCGTTGGGTTGCAAGTATTTGTTGTTTGTGTGCAAGTGTTGTACAAGTGCGACGGTGAGTAAGCCATCGACGCCGATCTCTTATGTTCTTGTTTTGGATGGTGTCTGTGATTTGTATTGTACATTTAATTAGGTAATCTGGTTACAAATTTGAAGCATGACTATAATTTTTGGCATTGAGAGTTGGAGCATGTGGAGTATTTGGTACCACAAATATATCATAGGTAATATTGTTGTTAATGCACTTGACTGGGCTGAAGAAAGAAGGAAATCTCACCAACTTTAGACCGTCGGCCTACAACATCCACTCTCATGTTCAGCATGCGCAAGGGTCTGCACCGGAAGCTTCCCACCTTTGTAGGTTTGGTTCCTAGGTATATGAACCAATACCACAACCTCACAGGGCAGCACTAGCCTTCTCCCTAAGTCGGGGATATACGTTGCTTATGCGATTATGTCCATAACCGGGCATCTAGACCTCGTGACAGGTGATCGTACGTGGCTCGTATTGCCGGTTGCATTTTTTATGAGGATTTTCACGACTTTAGGGTGAGAGAATCAACCCCTTGACGCTAAAAGTCGAAAAATCAAGCCACGGGAATTCACGCTCATGACCTACGCATTGTTGAGATAGATAGAGAAGTCCAAAAGATAATAAATTTACAGTCATTAGCGAATCAACTACCTGGTCACTTTAGTGACGTAAAGACTGTGACATAGTCACATGTGCATGATAGCAACGCATGGGAAAAGGGAAGAAAAATGGTATAACCACTTTGGCCCGGTTTTGCAAATGTCTAGGTACTGGTGGATGCATGACAAAAAAATACAAGAGAGATTTATGATGGTGTTTACCAAAGTGCCCAAAGTGAAATGGGGAGCTAGTTGAGACCTAGCATAACTACAGAATATTCAGTGCACAAAATTCCGAACTTAAACTTTCCCAAAGAGGAAACACACAACGGAGATTTATGCGCACACATTGACGTAAGAAAGCTAAAGGACCGTGGTGCTCTTGGAATGAGAAATTTGGTAGAGCAGAAGTTAGCGCCAGATGCGCTCCATGACTAAATGACCATAAATTATATTAATATGAGAGATTCCATAAATGGAGCAACGAAGAATGTCGACATTAACTTTGCTTAAAAATATGCCTCGGTCGTAGATCACTAGTAGAAAAACGAGCATTCACAGCGGCTACGGAGGTGCTCCTTTTAGCAATGGAGGCGGATGTAATTTTGAAATCGCATGCAAAAAACGTGAAAGGCGGTTGTCATCTTGAAACTGCCTATAGTTTTCAAACACTATATGCGGTCATGGAGTTGAAACCGCCTGCGGTACTTCCATCACCTACGTACATAACGCAAGTCCCCCTCCCCCATCACTCACTTTCTCAACTCTTGGTCAAAGAAATGGGTCAGTCGTTGTCATGTCCCCCGCGTGAACATCCGAGCACGGTATTTGTGTCAGCACCACCACTGCCACCATTGGCAGGCCGCGTGGATGACCACCTGAAGGTGCCACTCCCGCCGCCGCCGCCCATCAACATCAGGGCAGGGTAAGGGGGTAAGTGTGCCAACACTACCACTGCTTGGGTCGACAAAGCTTGCCGGCGACCATTGGAAGGAGTCCATACCAACGCCGCTGAGAGTAAGGATGCTGGAACCACTGCCTTTGGCGCCAAACCTTGCAGACATTGTTGCCCAGGTGGCAAAAATTCGGGCGATCTCTGGCCTTGATTATGTGAATAAGGACATCCCGGCCCCATCGAAAATGTGAGGTCCCTATTATCATTGAGGGTATTCGGGTAGGCGTTTAGGCTCCTGAAGATGTTCCCACTTCTGTTGCCACTAGATGTTCTATATCGGGTGAAGCTAATGGGGGTGGCGCAGTCTCCCTCACCACACCACTGTCGTCGCCAAAGATGCTAGTGGTCGACCCCGAAAAGCCTCTGTGGCGGCGCCCAAGACCGCACCGAAGAAGCATCGTGCGGCCAATCATACTGGAGGGTGGCACGAGAGGCGAAGAAGCATCGAAAAGACTTGTAGTGTAGTATCTTATATGTGCTAGCAATGTAGTCTCTAAACCCAGTACTTATTTTATGATCTAAATGGAATGTATTTTCATATGGAATCATGTAGTTCTTTCTTTGTTAGTGCATCTTGGGGCTCCACTGTCCATAGTGACCCCGAGGCACTGACAGGCCAGAAGCATGTCAGTGATTATACAATTTGGCCGGTCAGTGCTATTTGGATGTGTGGTAGTGTCAGAGTGGCAGACTCAAGCGATTTGCAACTTCAAGGGCATGTACCTCGTGTCGTATGGCCGACGTGGTTGCCATTGATGTTGGTCGTCGGCGTCGGCTGTTGCAATTGTCGCAGGGCAATGGTGTGTTTGCATTTTCATTGTTGCGGGTGATTCTCGAGTCTGCTGCTCCTCCTGATCAGTGCAGCGGATCCGTCATTGTTTGGTTGGTTGGCGCTTGTTGTGTTCAGCACGCGTCGAAGAGAGTGGGATTTGCCCTGTGTGGTTTAGTGTTTGGGAGTGGGTTTTGCCCTTGTTTCAATATTTTTGCTTAGTTGTTTGTAATTAACTAGACAATTCTCATCTGCTTTAATTAATGAATGAGCAATCTACGTTTCCAAAAGAAAAAAAACATGCTTGCGCCCAGGTCGAGAACCAGGAGCATCTTGGGCATAAATAATCGGAAAAACTAACGCTCACACGTGTGGCGTTTGCACATCGCCCACACGCCTCCATCACCACTCATTTTGCCACGTATGAACAGATCACATCAGCAGAAATCTTTTTGGTTTTTGGCTTAGAAATATTTTATCTTCTAATTTAAAAAGCGAATTAAAAATCTGTTTTCACCATTAAATCCGTCTCGATGAGATCTCCAAAACTAGACCCCATGTTGATATGTTTCGACGAAATTTTTTTCCCAAAAATTGTCATGATGTTTACACTGTAGTTGCCATAGTGCTTAAACTAAAGCTGCCATGTGGCAATTTTAGTTTGTAGATCATGGCAATTTTAGTTTTTCGATGATGGCAATTCCAGTACTTTGACCATGAAAATATATTTTTGTATGAACCATGGCAATTTTAAATGCATGTATCATGGCAATTTTAATTTATGGTGCGTGGAAAGTCTAGTTTCTTAATTCCCCGTTTTATAATATGTCAAAATTTACTTTTAAATATAGAAGAAAATAGCTGAAACATATCATGACAACTTCAGTGTAAACATCATGGCAATTCATGTGCAATAGACACGGCAACTTTTAACCCAAAAAAATTCGTCGAAATATATGGATATGAGATCTAGTTTGGAAGATCTCGTCGCGACGGATTTAATGATGAAAACGGATCTTCAATCGGATTTTTCATTTAAGAGATAAAACATTTAAAAACGGAAAATCCAAAAAGATTTCCACATGCATGCGGTGACATGGTGTAGTCTGTGTGCTATAGGGCGTGTGGGCGGATTTGGCTCCCACGATACGAGTGGGCGTTATCGTTTTCCTAAATAATTAGTTAACGCCTAAGGAATGAACTGGCTAGTTATCTCTTGTCAGATATATTTCTTTTTCTGATTGCAAATCAAGAGAGGGCATCAAGATAACTGAACTTGACACAGGCAACATTTCTCGGAGATAACATCATACAAATAACTTAAGTAGATCACCACAAGCAAGAAGCGACAGATCATAGAGCACATTAAGATAACTGAACAGCAACCTCATTAGGAAATAAAAACAACCAGCTTACTTAAATTGATACAAAGAACGGCACACGCGCCTGCATGCACGGAGACAACAACTTCAGCAGATCGATCGACAGAAGGAACGAGAGGCAGATCAACAGGACAACCCAACACACGCAACATTCTCACGCGATCGACCGGAGCGGCAAGCGGCAGATGCGCGCGCATGCATGCATGCTCTGCGGTGCCTTACAGAGCGAAGGCGGCGGCGGCCGCCGCGGCGCCGGCAGTTCGCAGTATCTGAAAATACAGCTGCGGATTCGCCAGGAAAGCCGCGCGGGATATGACGAAGCCGATCGCCCCTGGCGCCTTCATCGTGGCGCCGACGGCCACCCCAGCAGGCCAGAGGAAGTAGACGCCCACGGCAGCGCCGCGGTTACGGCGGCTCCCACCGCGCCTTCGCGCGAGTGGTGAACACGTCCTTCGCCTTCTGCTGGAACGCGTCCATCTCGGCCATCGCCTTCTGCTGGAACGCGTCCATCTCGGCCATCGCCTTCTGCTTGAAGGCGTCCATCTCTGCAGGCGTGTTTCTTCGCGAGTAGTAGTAGATGTTGCCTGGCTACCGATCTAGATGGAGAAGGTGCTGTGTTAGACAGAGGGGGGGAGCGGGTGGTTTATAAAGACGGAGGCGATCGCGGTGAGCGAACGC
Source organism: Triticum aestivum (assembly GCF_018294505.1). Taxonomy (NCBI): domain Eukaryota; kingdom Viridiplantae; phylum Streptophyta; class Magnoliopsida; order Poales; family Poaceae; genus Triticum; species Triticum aestivum. Next base: position 128,257,267 of record NC_057799.1, read on the forward strand.
ACTTCGGCCTTGGAAGTTGGGATAAGCCGGGAAAATCGCACCCACCCCGCATGCAATTGCAGTAGCCACGTCCGGCTCGATGCGCTTCCTCTTTTTTCCTCTCATCATGTAAATCACGTTTTAAATGCTGAGTGTGCTTGGTCCCAAAACGATTCTCCGTTTACTGTTTTTTACCGAAAGAGTTTTCTTCTGAACAGGATATTTACTCAAAATAAGTTGGCATTTTCAGTGATGAGCAGCCTATAGTACACTCGATCGCGCGATGCATGCATACACGAGCTAGGAGTTCTTTTTTTAAAAGGGATGAGCTAGAGGTATTTTTCTGATAAAAAGTGGAGCGTACATAAACTCAAACGATGAATAAAACTGCCACGATGGCTCTTCCTGTAACCTCAAATCAGAATGAAGTGCCTCTGTCTCCGCAAATGATTAAAAAAATGAAGTTTTTTCTAGGGGAAGTTTTTTTTTGAGACATTCTCGTTAAGCTTTGTTCAACTCGACAAAATGTTTACAGGTAAGAAAAGAAGCTCTCCCGGTTGGCCTAACCACACATGGCGACCAACTCTGAGCATTAAAGAGTGCTTAGCGAGATTGTGAACCTCGAAATTCGAGCTCCTATACTCGTGGGCGAAATTACAAGCTACAAAACTTTGTGGTCTATCTATTATTTCATGCACTATGGTCCCAAAAAATTTGGATCATTTCTCAATTCGTGTGTGTCATCCTTGCGTCGGGGCCATGCTAATCTTCTCTGTATAGTTCCACTAAAATTGGAAGTTTTTTATATAGTAGTAGTGAAATGAAGTGCCTTAGTGGATAGGCCTATAGTGAAAAATAGTACTGTGGGGTAGGCCCATCTGAAGAGTAATCCAAGACGAACGTGTTGGTCCAATGGGATTCTTCTGTACCGTCCCGCGCGGTGCAACTTTCGGGATTTTCTCGAGAAAGATCGCAGCCAGAGCCCCAAGGTGCGTAGGTGCAGGTGTTTGAGTGTGACGCCCCCGATTTGACCGTACACTAATCATGCACGCAAATGTGTACGATCAAGATCAGGGACTCATGGGAAGATATCACAACACAACTCTAAAACATAAATAAGTCATACAAGCATCATAATACAAGCCAGGGGCCTCGAGGGCTCGAATACAAGTGCTCGATCACAGACGAGTCAGCGGAAGCAACAATATCTTAGTACAGACATGAGTTAAACAAGTTTGCCTTAAGAAGGCTAGCACAAACTGGGATACAGATCGAACGAGGCGCAGGCCTCCTGCCTGGGATCCTCCTAACTACTCCTGGTCGTCGTCAGCGGGCTGCACGTAGTAGTAGGCACCTCCAGTGTCGTAGGTGTCGTCGTCGGCGGTGGCGTCTGGCTCCTGGGCTCCAGCATCTGGTTGCGACAACCAGGTAGAAAGAAAAGGGGGAAAAGAGGGAGAGAAGCAACCGTGAGTACTCATCCAAAGTACTCGCAAGCAAGGAGCTACACTACATATGCATGGGTATATGTGTAAAGGGCATATCAGTGGACTGAACTGCAGAATGCCAGAATAAGAGGGGGATAGCTAATCCTGTCGAAGACTACGCTTCTGGCCATCTCCATCTTGCAGCATGTAGAAGAGAGTAGATTGAAGTCCTCCAAGTAGCATCGCATAGCATAATCCTACCCGGCGATCCCCTCCTCGTCCCCCTGTTAGAGAGCGATCACCGGGTTGTATCTGGCACTTGGAAGGGTGTATTTTATTCAGTATCCGGTTCTAGTTGCCATAAGGTCAAGGTACAACTCCGGGTCGTCCTTTTACCGAGGGACACGGCTATTCGAATAGATAAACTTCCCTGCAGGGGTGCACCACATAACCCAACACGCTCGATCCCATTTGGCCGTACACACTTTTCTGGGTCATGCCCGGCCTCGGAAGATCAACACGTCGCAGCCCCACCTAAGCACAACAGAAAGGTCACCACGCCGGTCTAACCCTATGCGCGCAGGGGTCTGGGCCCATCGCCCTATGCACACCTGCACGTTGCGTACGCGGCCGGAAGCAGACCTAGCCTAGTGGCGTTCCAGTCCAATCCGGCGCGCGCCACTCAGTCGCTGACGTCACGAAGGCTTCGGCTGATACCACGACGCCGGGATACCCATAACTACTCCCGCGTAGATGGTTAGTGCGTATAGACCAAATGGCCAGACTCAGATCAAATACCAAGAACTCGTTAAGCGTGTTATGTCGAAGTAACCGCGGACGCCGTCCAGGGCCAGGCCCACCTCTCACCTAGGCGGTCTCAACCTGCCCTGTCGCTCCGCCACAAAGATCCACTTGCGGGTACTCCTACGAGCCGACCCGACTTTAGTCATCACATGTGTCATGTATATAGTATATAAGTATATACCCGTGATCACCGCCCAAGTGATCACGGCCCGGTAGTATAGCACAGCAGACGGACAAGAATGTAGGGCCACTGATGGAAAACTAGCATCCTATACTAAGCAGTAGGATAGCAGGTAAGGGTAACAACTGTAGCAACAATGACAGGCTATGCAGCAGAATAGGATTAACCGAAAGCAGTAACATGCTACACTCTTCTAATGCAAGCAGTATAGAGAAGAATAGGCGATATCTGGTGATCAAGGGGGGGGGCTTGCCTGGTTGCTCTAGCAAGTAGGAGGGGTCGTCAACTCCGTAGTCGAACTGGGCAGCAGCAGCGTCGGTCTCGTAGTCTACCGGAGAGAAGAGGGGGAAGAAACAGTAAATACAATGCAAACATAAGCATGACGATGCGTGACATGACAATGAGCAGTGCTAGGTGTGTCCTAACGCGACAGTAGGTGGTACCGGCGAAGGGGGGTCATCCGGGAAAGTATTCCCGCTGTTTCGCGTTTTCGGACAGACGGACCGGAGGGGGAAAGTTGCGAGTTCGATAGGTTAGGGAGGTGTGGTGGACGAACGGACTGCGTATCCGGATTCGTCTCGTAGTTCTGAGCAACTTTCATGTTGAAAATAATTTAATCCGAGTTACGGATTAAAAGATATGATTTTCTAAAGATTTTAATAATTTCTGGAATTTAATTAATTATTTAATTTAATTCAAAATTTGGATTTAGGACATCAGTATGATGTCAAGCTGACGTCAGCAGTCAACGTTGACCGTTGACCTGGTCAACCTGACAGGTGAGTCCCACCTGTCAGGGGCTGTTAGCTAATTAACTACTGTTTAATTAAATTAACTAACTAATTAGATTAATTTAAACAGGATTTATTAACTTAATTAATTTAGTTAGTTAATTAATTAATTAAATTATTTTTATTATTAATTATTTATTTATTATATATATTTATTTATTATTTTTTTAATTAGTTTTCTTCTTTTTTTTAAACGTTCCAGGGGGCGTGGGGCCCCAAGGTCAGTGGCTCACGGGAGCCCTAGCGGGCATGTGGGTTACGGGCGCTGGCGTCGGCGCCCGACTGGGCGAGCGCCCAAATCGACAGGCAGGGGGGGCGCCAGCCACGGGCGTGGCGAGGCC
>NC_057799.1:128261604-128269474 GCF_018294505.1 Triticum aestivum
GGCGTCCGGGCCACCGGCGACGAGGGGCGATGGCGCGCAACGGCAGCGGCAGAGGGGTCGGGGGCGTTGGTTGCCCCGATTCAGATCCACCCGTGGGTGGGGTGGGGAGACGAGAGGGATCGGGGAGGAGTGGGGGGTTACGTGCTAGGGTTTCAGGAGCGTGGGGGGTTAAGGGGAATGGGGTGGCCGGTTGGGCCTTTTGGGCTGGTGGCCTGCTGGCTAGCTGGGCCATTCGGCCCAGGGGGAGGGGGTTTCTCCCTTTTCTTTTCTTTTTGTTAGCTTTGTTTTCTGTTTTTGTATTTTCTTTTCTTTTACTTATTTATTATATGTTCTTATTTTATTTTAGTTTTATAAAACATAAGCCTAGTCCCTAAATTAATGCTTTAGTTTACCCTACTGCCACAAAGTGTTTGGTACACAATCAAAATAGTTTACATTTTTACAATTCTTAAAAAGGCATTTAATTAATAGTTTTACCACTGTTTTACTTATTTTAGTGCTTTAATTATTTTATAAAAATGTGGGTTTCTCCACCATAATTACTTACGATTTATTTGACACAACCCAAACATTTTAGTTTCGATATTTGAAAACTTTACTGTTTGCCTATATTTTATATTTAACTTGAATCGTTTTTGAACTAACTCGAGTTTATCAACAGTAACCGAGGTGACGTGGCACCATCAGCAGAGGTTTACTGTAGCTTGATTATATGGGCGTCACAATTCTCCTCCACTACAAGAAATCTCGTCCCGAGATTTAAGAGGGAACTAAAGGGGGAAGGTTCGGGTTACGAAATTCTAGGGAGTGTTCTTGGTCTTGGTTGTTCTTCTCGAAGAGGTTGATCCATTACATTGATGTCTTCATTCTGCTGTTTCAGGTCATCGTGATAAAGTTGTCGTCCTTTCTTCGGGAACTCCATCGTACTTACGACAGAGTAAGGGGGTATTCTGGAAGAACGGACCTCTGCAAGGTTTACTATCTGGTCAATACCATCGGGGAAGGTGGCGGAAAGTAACTCTCGAACTAAGTCTTAAGAAAAGCCGAGAGCAAGTAAGAAAGTACCATGAGAAGTTTCAAACGGGTAGGCAATCGTTCGGAGCCCGAAAGGTTCTGAGCAACGGGAATAAGTATTGTGTCTGATACCAAAATTGATGATCTCACGAAAGGTGGCACGTGAATTACATACGAAGCCAAGCGTGAGGAATAACCTTGGGAACAGGGGGTGTACAAGAGAGTCAGGTTTCGATCCTGTGGAACTGTGGGTTATGGGCCCACCATGTGGTTAAAGTAGGAAGGGCGGTGACATCTTGCACGATCATGATAGCAAGGAATGTCAGAGGGTAGCCTGTCAGTTATATGTCAGCAACATCGTCGGTACCAAGGGCGAGGAACGAAGAGAACCATTTTCCTGCTCGTTGAAACGAGGCGGACCAATAGGCAAAGTTCTTGTCCATCGGTGGTTACCGGAATGTCACCAACAATAGTAACAGGGTCTTACTGACAGAGTTGTACACCGAGGTGTTTACATAAGCAGGAGAATATTACTGCTTAGATCATATAGATCACCAGAAAGGTTAAACCAAACAATGGAAAGGAAAATATGATTATCAGATTAAACAGAAGAATGGAAAGGAAAATGTGTTTAAACACATGTTTCAAGGGTATATTCTTCCCAAGGGTAAGCAGAGCATGATATCCATGTCGGGATATAACGTAGAAAACCCTTTAGGAAAGAGGAGAGAAATTTCATGCCATTACCCATACAACGGTGTTTGGATAATTCATAAAGAAAGTTTAGCATTGTGCTTCAAATGTTCTTATTAAAATTCGGAGTACCACAGACATGCTTCGAGATAGCATTGACATGGTCTTCAAGCAAAAGACAGACTTGGAATACACAAGGATTCATCAGGGACAACATATAGAATAAGTCTTTCAATTTCCTCATGGAAGAATGGTTAACCTTGCTAAAAAGGAAATTATAACAAAAGGTCCTCTGGCTAGGGGTGCTAAGCAAAGACACCACCTTATCGAGTTATGTAGAGACCAATGTTATAACTCTTGGAAATATGTTCCAACCATCATATCTGACCGAGATTCAGATCTGATTGGTGTCACGATTCCTCAGACTTAGGATGCCTAAGAAGAAAAAGGTGCAACACCAATTGACAAGATGATATTGTAAGATTCTCGGGAAACGAACTATGGAAGTGAGTTCCGAAACAAGAGTCCATCAGTATACCAACGAGAGGATGAGGAGGTGGCTGATTGACTCAGCGACAATCCATTGAGATTTCCAAAAGATGGATTTCCACAACTATTTGACCAAGGAGATAACATTAGCTAGATCGAATGATATAATGAGGTATGCTCGAGGAAAACATACCCAATTAAACATTGGTTGAAAGGTGCACCCGAAATATGGGATGGGTTACACGACCAACGTCGGAATGGTGATTCAATAATCAATAGTCTAAGAATGAACGGCCGACCATTGACTTCAAAGCAATAGGGTTGCTAGAAGTTATAGAATCCGAACAACACAGTTCACCTGTTGGTATCCCGGTTAGAATCAACACGTGAACCTGGAAATGAATGGATATGGCGAGAAGTATTACTATATCAGGAATTCTTAAGAGGTGGGGCAATCCTCACAACATCCTTGACATGAAAGACAGTAATACTTCAATGTAGAACATAACATAAGCTGGTTAGCAAGGAGCTCCATAACATGATCAAGTTTGTGATGAAAGGAATGTAAGGATGTTGTCGATGGTAACTCAAATTACCAAGGAACGAGGATGGCACTTATCATCAAGAATTCCATTGATATCCTGGAAGGAGTCAAAATGTTGATGATAATCACGACATTTTATTGTCGAGGGGATCCACGAAGAAGCAATTGATCAGCGACTGCATCAAGCAAAAGGACTGATGCAACAAAAGATTATTGGAGCCACAGATACTACACAAACTCGGGGTCAAGTTTGTTGTTCGAGGTGAAACGATATGACGAGGAAAATTGACGTAAGCTTAGCTCATCGTCGAAAGTGGTGCTCCGGGAATAAGGACCAGGTAGCACAGTTAAAATCATCAAGATAATGATATAGCCAAGCAGGCTAGGGATGACGTGATCGAGTACGAACTCGTAAGCAAAGGAGATTACTAAGAGTTGTTTAATCGTGATGCGGACTCGATTCAGTTATCGATGTCCTTGAATGTTTAATAACTCGGAGCCCGTGAAAAATTGGAATCAATGAGAATGTAATACTTGATGGAGAACTCATAATAAGTTATGCAGTTCCGTGATAATCTCGAGATACCAGGGGGGTAATACTCGACGACAAACCAAAGTAGAGGTTGGACTGGGGTATTGCTCTTCAGAAGACAATTACTTGAACTTGCATAGTAAATGGTATTTAAAGGAGAACATGGTCGGAACCACGATCGCAAAGGATCAATTCACCGATACCAGATGATATTATACCAGTGAAATAGTTATTATTATAAGAAGCTTCCATGATAGGATCTACATCGTGTCCATGGGCATGAACACAAAGGTTCAAGGTCGACTCCCACTTCTCCAATGCATAACCTTTCATTCACTTCTCATTTTTTCAAAGAAGTTGTAGTGTTGAAATTTTATCTGGCAAAATACCAGAAGAGTATGACTCATGAAAAACTTTCGAGTTCACACATATTATGAAAGGCATAGGTTCAACCCATTAAGGCATCTTAGGAACATATACCACAAACTTCGGAGTAAATATTACAAGCTCGAAAGAAGAGCATTGTTCAAAAACAGATGATACAATTTACCAAAGGCATTATATACCCATGGAAAGGCTCACAAGGTTATTCAATATGAAGGACAAAGTCGGATAAAATCCAACAAAGGAACCGATGGTCCACAAGGGATCTGATGTGAGCATCGGTACTCAACCAGAGGAAGAAGAGCGCAAGGAGATCTGATTATAGAAACAACTGACTAACTCAAAGTTCAAATGCAAAAGAATTATGATTTCCAAATCAGGGGGTCAGAAGCAACGCTCTGATCAAGGATGGATAAGTTGAGTAGGCTTAGGGGTACAATCGATGGCAATTTGATAGGTCGAGATCCAGCTCACGTTTAAAATGACGTCTGAGCCGGAAGGATTAATTCTAGGATCTGATTGGGGATTGCGAGCTTTCACAACAAATTGAATCAACGGACTCAAAATGATAATGACAAGAGATGCCAATAAGATTTAGACTTATGGGATTAACTATAATGCAAGCAAGTAAGAATTTCAAGAGCAATAGGCTACTCAGGATTTCGGAAGTTCAAATAGTATTTTGAAGACTTTTGTGAAATACATGAATCAACTGGGGATGAGCAAATATCCGGTGAGTGCTAGCAATTATCCTTAATGGTATTCATGTGGCAAAGAACAGCAAGGCAGTAAGCTCAAAGGATTCTCGGAGCAGCAAAGAGAATTTCGGGGTATCATGTAATAACAAGATCAATTGGGAAACATTGTATGAATGGCGAGTATACGTGGCTATCCATAGGAGTTTATCATTGAAAGGGAATTGCAAAAGCGATGAACACAAGTTCTCGGGTTATCAGCGGAGAGTATCTTCAGGGTCTTCACGTGCAGCAGACGATCATCAGTAATAAGGGGCTCTCCGGGTGAAAGCGATAACGAGATCCTAATGTTAGATTTAGCAAAATTCACTTAATCCCGAATAGAAGAGAGATCAGAGTCCCAGAGTATAGACAAGGAGTAAAAGATCCTAATACCACCCAATGGCGACGTGGGCCCGTAAGCCACACAGCCATGTTAGTAAAAGTTTTGTAAAGGCTAGATTCGACTTCGGCCAAGGAGTTTGGAAGGGGGATTCCTACAGGCAGTCGGCTCTGATACCAACTTGTGACGCCCCCGATTTGACCGTACACTAATCATGCACGCAAATGTGTACGATCAAGACCAGGGACTCACGGGAAGATATCACAACACAACTCTAAAACATAAATAAGTCATACAAGCATCATAATACAAGCCAGGGGCCTCGAGGGCTCGAATAGAAGTGCTCGATCACAGACGAGTCAGCGGAAGCAACAATATCTGAGTACAGACATAAGTTAAACAAGTTTGCCTTAAGAAGGCTAGCAAAAACTGGGATACAGATCGAACGAGGCGCAGGCCTCCTGCCTGGGATCCTCCTAACTACTCCTAGTCGTCGTCAGCGGGCTGCACGTAGTAGTAGGCACCTCCAGTGTCGTAGGTGTCGTCGTCGACGGTGGCGTCTGGCTCCTGGGCTCCAGCATCTGGTTGCGACAACCAGGTAGAAAGAAAAGGGGGAAAAGAGGGAGAGAAGCAACCGTGAGTACTCATCCAAAGTACTCACAAGCAAGGAGCTACACTACATATGCATGGGTATATGTGTAAAGGGCATATCAGTGGACTGAACTGCAGAATGCCAGAATAAGAGGGGGATAGCTAATCCTATCGAAGACTACGCTTCTGGCCATCTCCATCTTGCAGCATGTAGAAGAGAGTAGATTGAAGTCCTCCAAGTAGCATCGCATAGCATAGTCCTACTCGGCGATCCCCTCCTCGTCGCCCTGTTAGAGAGCGATCACCGGGTTGTATCTGGCACTTGGAATGGTGTATTTTATTCAGTATCCGGTTCTAGTTGTCATAAGGTCAAGGTACAACTCCGGGTCGTCCTTTTACCGAGGGACATGGCTATTCGAATAGATAAAGTTCCCTGCAGGGGTGCACCAGATAACCCAACACGCTCGATCCCATTTGGCCGGACACACTTTTCTGGGTCATGCCCGGCCTCGGAAGATCAACACGTCGCAGCCCCACCTAAGCACAACATTGAGGTCAGCACGCCGGTCTAACCCTATGCGTGCAGGGGTCTGGGCCCATCGCCCTATGCACACCTGCACGTTGCGTACGCGGCCGGAAGCAGACCTAGCCTAGTGGCGTTCCAGTCCAATCCGGCGCGCGCCACTCAGTCGCTGACGTCACGAAGGCTTCGGCTGATACCACGACGCCAGATACCCATAACTACTCCCGCGTAGATGGTTAGTGCGTATAGACCAAATGGCCAGACTCAGATCAAATACCAAGAACTCGTTAAGCGTGTTATGTCGAAGTAACCGCGGACGCCGTCCAGGGCCAGACCCACCTCTCAGCTAGGCGGTCTCAACCTGCCCTGTCGTTCCGCCACAAAGATCCACTTGCGGGTACTCCTACGAGCCGACCCGACTTTAGTCATCACATGTGTCATGTATATAGTATATAAGTATATACCCGTGATCACCGCCCAAGTGATCACGGCCCGGTAGTATAGCACAGCAGACGGACAAGAATGTAGGGCCACTGATGGAAAACTAGCATCCTATACTAAGCAGTAGGATAGCAGGTAAGGGTAACAATTGTAGCAACAATGACAGGCTATGCAGCAGAATAGGATTAACCGAAAGCAGTAACATGCTACACTCTTCTAATGCAAGCAGTATAGAGAAGAATAGGCGATATCTGGTGAGCAAGGGGGGGCTTGCCTGGTTGCTCTAGCAAGTAGGAGGGGTCGTCAACTCCGTAGTCGAACTGGGCAGCAGCAGTGTCGGTCTCGTGGTCTACCGGAGAGAAGAGGGGGAAGAAACAGTAAATACAATGCAAACATAAGCATGACGATGCGTGACATGACAATGAGCAGTGCTAGGTGTGTCCTAACACGACAGTAGGTGGTAACGGCGAAGGGGGGGAACATCCGGGAAAGTATTCCCGTTGTTTCGCATTTTCGGACAGACGGACCGGAGGGGGAAAGTTGCGAGTTCGATAGGTTAGGGAGGTGTGGTGGACGAACGGACTGCGTATCCGGATTCGTCTCGTAGTTCTGAGCAACTTTCATGTTGAAAATAATTTAATCCGAGTTACGGATTAAAAGATATGATTTTCTAAAGATTTTAATAATTTCTGGAATTTAATTAATTATTTAATTTAATTCAAAATTTGGATTTATGACATTAGTATGAGGTCATGCTGACGTCAGCAGTCAACGTTGACCGTTGACCTGGTCAACCTGACAGGTGGGTCCCACCTGTCAGGGGCTGTTAGCTAATTAACTACTGTTTAATTAAATTAACTAACTAATTAGATTAATTTAAACAGGATTAATTAACTTAATTAATTTAGTTAGTTAATTAATTAATTAATTAAATTATTTTTATTATTAATTATTAATTTATTATATATATTTATTTATTATTTTTTTAATTAGTTTTCTTCTTTTTTAAACGTTCCAGGGGGCGTGGGGCCCCAAGGTCAGTGGCTCACGGGAGCCCTAGCGGGCATGTGGGTTACGGGCGCTGGCGTCGGCGCCCGACTGGGCGAGCGCCCAAATCGACAGGCAGGGGGGCGCCAGCCACGGGCGTGGCGAGGCCGCCGGCGCCCACGATGCCGGCCAAGGGAGGCGGCGGAGGGCGGCGCCACGGGAGGGACCGCGACAGGGTGGAGCAAGCGGTGACGGGCGTTCAGCGCGGCAAGGTCTCGCGCGAGAGGAAGGAGACGGCGAGGCAAACGGTGGGCGTAGCCGGGCGCGGCCACCGCGCATGTGAGGAGGTGCGGGGCGAGCAAGGCGCGCGTGCGGGTCGTGGCCCGCGGGAGCAGCAGCATGGGGGAAAGGGGAGGAGAGGGGAGGCTCACGAGGGCCGTAGCGAAAGGGCAGCAGGCTCGGGGTCGGCCGGTGTGGAGGAGACCGTGGACGGGGCGGCGCCGGCGTGGTCGACGGCGGCAGGGACGACGAGGTTCGGCGGCGTAGGGGGCGGCTTCGGGCGACGGTGAGGTCCGGCGACGGCGGTGAGCGCTGG
>NC_057799.1:128269836-128302978 GCF_018294505.1 Triticum aestivum
CGATTCAGATCCACCCGTGGGTGGGGTGGGGAGACGAGAGGGATCGGGGAGGAGTGGGGGGTTACGTGCTAGGGTTTCAGGAGCGTGGGGGGTTAAGGGGAATGGGGTGGCCGGTTGGGCCTTTTGGGCTAGTGGCCTGCTGGCTAGCTGGGCCATTCGGCCCAGGGGAGGGGGTTTCTCCCTTTTCTTTTCTTTTTGTTAGCTTTGTTTTTTGTTTTTGTATTTTCTTTTCTTTTACTTATTTATTATATGTTCTTATTTTATTTTAGTTTTATAAAACATAAGCCTAGTCCCTAAATTAATGCTTTACTTTACCCTACTGCCACAAAGTGTTTGGTACACAATCAAAATAGTTTACATTTTTATAATTCTTAAAAAGGCATTTAATTAATAGTTTTACCACTGTTTTACTTATTTTAGTGCTTTAATTATTTTATAAAAATGTGGGTTTCTCCACCATAATTACTTACGATTTATTTGACACAACCCAAACATTTTAGTTTCGATATTTGAAAACTTTACTGTTTGCCTATATTTTATATTTTAACTTGAATCGTTTTTGAACTAACTCGAGTTTATCAACAGTAACCGAGGTGACGTGGCACCATCAGCAGAGGTTTACTGTAGCTTGATTATACGGGCGTCACATTGAGAACAGTGCCTCGTGCCTGTTGGCACTGGCGCGCGGCGGCGTTGGGAACTATCGATGCTCTTCAGCTCATGAGAAGTTTTCTATGCTCGCCTTGACCTTCCCGTCCTCGATTGAATTTGAATGGATGCCTTCTTAAACGGGGTAACGAAGAAAGAAGATCTCCACTCTAAGGTAGGAGTACTCCCCCGGTCCCATAATATAAGAGTGCTTTTTACACGCTTTTATATTATATGGGACGGAGGGAGTAACATTTCACATGGACATATCTTTTGTCTCATACGACATACAGACTCCGTTTATATGTACCCCGCATATTAGCTTTGACTGACGTCAAAATTTATAAAGTTTGACCAAATTTGTAGAAGACGATATGAACGTTTACAATAAGAAATCTATATGATGTGAAAATATAATCACTAATAAATCTAATGATATTGATTTGGTGGTGTATATGTTAATATATTTTTCTGCAAACTTATTCAAAGTTTACAAGGTTTGATTTTAGACAAATCTAATATGCGGAGTAAATAAAAACAGAAGGAGAACGACAGCTGGATGGACTCCAAACATATGCACGGGAGCTTCATCTCGCCTTAAGCGAGATTGAAGCTTCTCTCATTGAAGGGAATTGTTCTTCTCGCAAGGATCTTGGCCGGCCCATTAGCAAATATTTAAAAGAAAGGGGAGAGGGAAAAGGGAAGCGCTGCCAGGATTCCAACCTTGCACTTCGTGATTCCTTCGTAGAACTGATATAAGGCGCGACGTACTTCAGATAAAATAGCCGGTTTTCTCCACCAAACTTTCTGCTTTTGTTTTGGCATCGGTTTTCTTTGTTATTTCTCTATTGTCATTGTTTTTTTATTTTCCCTATTTTCTTTGTTTTTTTTTGTTTAATTCTCGGTTTTCGTTGGCTTTTTTTCTTTCTTTTTTCTTTTTTCTTTTTTCTTTTATATGTCATTTTTCATCGGTTTTTTGTTTTCTTGCAGTTTTCACTGTTTTTCTATATACACTTTTGGCATATATCTAATAAATTTAATAAATCTTCAACATTTTTGAAATACAAAATCAACACTTTTTTAATACATGGTCAATAGTTCTTGAATACATGGTCAACACTTTTTTGATATATGTTTAAGATTTTTCTTAAATGCTTAAATGAAAAATTAAAATCATATTTTAACATTTTTTATACATGGTCAACATATTCTTTGTACACATATAACATTTTCCAAATACAAGTTTAATATTTTTTAAATACATGGTGAAAAAAATTCTATACACGTATAAGATTTTTCAAATACAAGTTCACCATTTTTTTAATACATGGTCAACATTTTTTGTATACACATTCATCATTTTTCAAATATAATTTTAACATTTTTTTCTATACACATTTAACCTTTTCAAAGACAAGTTCAGTATTCTTTAATACATGGTCAACATTTCTTCTATACACAATTTACAATTTTCAACTACAATTTAACATTTTTAATACTTGGTCAACATTTTTTTATACACATTTGACATTTTTAAAATACATGCTTAACATTTTTTGAACACTTGTTCAACATTTAAAAAAAGCTTGGATCAACAGTTTTTAGACAAATTCCAAGTTGTATAATTTTTGTATACATTTTCTGTGTACATGATAAACATTTTATAGTATAAATAAACTAAAAAAATAAAGAAAAAAAGGACACATAAAACATTAAAAAAAAGAGGTCGCAGCCTCTCACATGCCCGGGAGAGCCCAATTCGCCCTCCCCTTCAGCGAGGGGTCCCTAACTCTCGCTAAATGCGAGATATAGGGTCGCCCAAACATATGAGCAGTTTATTCTGCGCCACGAGTAAAGGCCCAAATAGGTCCCTAAAAAGGAAAATCGGACTCGGCTTGGCCCACGACCTGGACAATGGTTATAAATTTATATCTAACCATTCGACACAGACCTAGGCATGGCACACTTCAACGCAGATTTTGTCTGTTTTTTGTCTGTTTGGGTCGCCACTTTAACCCATGTTCGTCCATGTTCCGGCCAATTTGGGCAGTGCGCCCAACCGGCCGACCCATTTGGTCTGTTTGGGCAGTGCGATGACTCGTTTGGCCCGCGGACATTTATTTCCAACTTCCATATTTACATAATCAAACAAAGCAAATAGATAGGGAAAAATCTACCATTTTTTCATAGTATCATATGCCATGCCGGCATACAACATTGCACCAAAAATATCATCACGACCATAGTTCATGCATCTTGGCCCTAGTTCAAGCAAATAAAATATGATCACAGATAATCTCGCTCTTGGATGAACTTTTGCTTCCCCTCAAACCAAGTCTTCTTTTCTGGGGTCATCTTGCTCGTGTTGGCTGCCATGATCTCCACTTTCTTGGAGATTAGTGTGAGCTCCACCTCCTTAGCTCTTGTTCGAGCATTGGTTTCATCTATCTTGAACTTCTTCTTTTGTATGTCAAAGTAGGTCTTCATTTCCTCTTCTTTCTCTTGTCACTTCCTCTCTCCCCTCTCTTACTTTTGGGTCATGAACCCCTTCAAAATTTCTTGTAAAGCGATTATCGAAGCATCACGCTTTGCATCCACCTTGGAATTGGTCTTCCCTCTCGACATTTTCTCGCTTTCACTTGGGTTGGCGATCGATGAAGGCCCCCCTACCTTTTTCTAGGCCGCATATCGGTCCTTTAAATTTGGGCAATCCTTGGTTTTCCTCCAACAATGGCTCATGGTGAATGGCTTGCCCACATTTTGGACCTTGAAAGTATCCAAGGCTTGAAATGCCTACATATAAAGATGAAACCAACAAGATGCATTCATATGCGTATGAGGATGATATATTCTTTATGAACAAGGGAATGAACTGTATACCATGTATTTGATCCTAAGGCACTCACGGGCCGGCCTTTGACATTCTCATGAGCACACTTTGTTACACTCTAATTGGTTGAAGCCCCACCTCTTTTTGGACTGACACATCGGTCCGATCATTCTCAAATTTGTCGGGTTCAAACTTCCCATGTTCATGGCGGTAATCATGAAACCTCTTCCAAATTGTTGTTCCTTTTTTGCTTGGCATCGGGTTTGGGATCTTGTCCAATTTTCATCCAAGCATCGCACATCAACTTGTCCTCATCCTTCGTGTATGCTCCCGTCCTCATGCTTTTCCTCCTGTTTTGTGACCGGCCTTGCTCTACAAGCTCTCCTCGAACAATAATGGCTTCCCGTATATGTTGACGCCCTCTCCACCTTCGGTGTCTTGGCCATCATTGTATTGCCATTGTCTTTGTCATGGTTATCTTAGCCAGTGGCGTCTTGGCCGTCTTGAGTCTCGTTGTCATCATACCCTTGGCCACCCTCATTTATCATCTCCTCCAAGACATCCTTGTAGTACCTCGTATTGGACGGCATCAACACGGGTGTTTCATCAAACATGTTGCGGGCATCCAGTAAGGAGACCACCCGTGGGTGCTTCCTTTCAATCCTGGTGGACTTGCCGACCACATGTTTGGCGTTGAGATCAATGTGAGGTACCATGGGAAAGACCGACACATTGTCACCATTTCCGGCGAGCCATCCAGAGGCGGCGTAGAGAAGCGAGACGAGGGTTGGGTCATGCCCGGGAAGGAACCCGTATGTCGGTGACGTTGTTAACATGCGCGGCAACCCCGGAAGCCTGAATGGGAAGGCCGCCGCTGAGCCTGTGCTGGCCGCCGCTACGATGGTGGCTAGAAGGGCCCACTTGATGTACCCTGGCAGGAGGAGGGCATGTGGCCCGGCGCTGGCGATGAGGGCCTCGGTTTTCCGCAGTGGCGACCTACACCTGGGCAGTTGTGGGAAGCCGTAGTCGAGGCGGTGGCATCTTCTTTTTACTTGCCCTGCCTCCTTCGGTCGGCTCGCTGATACGTCTCATATGTATCTATAATTTTTGTTTGTTCCATGCTGTTATATTATCATTCTTGGATGTTTTACAATCATTTTATAGCAACTTTATATCATTTTTGGGACTAACCTATTGACATAGTGCCCAGTGTCAGTTGCTGTTTTTTGCTTCTTTTTTACTTCGCACGAGAAGACTAACCTATTGACATAGTTACTTTTAGGAGATATTTTTGGACCAGAAGACAACTTGCGAGCCAAGGAAGCACCTGGGGGAGGCCTGCGGGGCCCACAAAAAAACAGGGTGCACCAGAGGCCCCTGGCGCGCCCTTATGGGTTGTGGGGCCCACGGGGGTTTCCTCCACCGCCTCTTAGCTCTATAAATACCCAAATATTCCAGAAACCCTAGGGGATTCGACGAAACACAATTACAGCCGCCGCAAGTTCGAGAACCACGAGATCAAATCTAGAGTCCTATTCCGGCACTCTGCCGGAGGGGAACACGATCACGGAGGGGTTCATCGTCCTCATTGGTGCTCCTCCGATGAGGTGTGAGTAGTTCACCATAGACCTATGGGTCCATCGGCAGTAGCTAGATGGCTTCTTCTCTCTTTTTGATTCTCAATACAATGGTCTCTTGGAGATCTATTTGATGTAATGACTTTTTGCGGTGTGTTTGTTGGGATCCAATGAAGTTTGAGTTTATGATAAGATCTCTATCCATGAATATTATTTGAGTCTTCTTTGATCTCTTATATGCATGATTATTTATAGCCTCGTATTTCTTCTCCGAATCTTTGGTTTAGTTAGGCCAACTAGATTTATTTTTCTTGCAATGGGGGTTCGATCTTACGATGTCCTCACCCAGTGATAGAAGGGGTAGCGAGGCACGTATGTATCGTTGCTATTAGATAACAAGATGGGATCTATTCCTACATGAATAGATCTTGTCTACATCATGTCATCATTCTTATTGCATTACTCCGTTTCTCCATGAACCTAATACAGTAGATGCATGTTGGATAGCGGTCGATCCGTGGAGTAATAGTAGTAGATGCAGAATCGTTTCGGTCTGCTAATCTTGGACGTGATGCCTATATATTGATTTGTCTTGGATATCGTCATAATTATTTGTTCTTCTATCAATTACCCTAGAGTAATTTGTTTACCCACCGTATGATATTTTATCGAGAGAAGCCACTAGTGAAATCTACGGCCCTTGGGTCTATCTATTATCATATTTGCTTTCCGATCTATCTTTTGTCGTATTTGTTTTAAGATCTATTATTCCAAAAACCCAAAAATACCTTGCTGCACTTTTTATTTACTTATTATATTTTGTGTTTTATTCAGATCTATTTATCCAAACTCATACAAACCAATCTATCTTTTTACCTCGGAGGGATTGACAACCCCTCTTACGCGTCAGGTTGCAAGTATTTGTTCTTTGTGTGCAAGTACCGTTTACATTGTGTTGCTTGGTTCTCCTGCTGGATTGATACCTTGGTTTCACAACTGAGGGAATTACCCACCGTAGTTGTACTGCATCATCCCTTCCTCTTTGGGGAAATACTGACGCAATTTCAAGCCACATCAAAAGGCATTTCTGGTGCCATTGCCGGGGAGACATCATCAACATTTATCAGGTTCCTAATCACAAATCTCATCTCCTTGCAATTTACATTATTTTCCATTTGCCTCTCGTTTTCATCTCCCCCACTTCTAAAACGTTTTTGCAAGAAGCACAAAAATATTTGCCTTCTTTTTGTTTGCCTTTTTCTCATTCGATCTTTTGTTTGCTTGTGTTGCCATGTGTCTTCTATTTGCTTGCATCTTCGCTTGCTAAAAATCTATTGATATGGATCCTCATCCACTTGCTAATCTCTTCAAATGATCCAATTATGATGAACCAATTGCTAGTGGACTGAGTTCACTAGATTGTCTTTATGAAGTTTTTCTTGAGATTCATGAATCTGAAAATTGTGTTGAAGTGTTAAACGAAGAAATTTACAAAGTGATTCATGATAGCTCCTTGAATGAAAAGCATGATTGCAATGATGTTATTATAAATTCTATTAATGTCAATTGTGCTAGTGATATGCAAAATGACAAGCTTGGGGATGCTTGTTTTGTTATGTCCACTACTTATTGAAATGATCATGATTGGGGTGGTAATGATTCTTATGATCTTGAAAATTTATTTAAACCTCATGATGAATATGCTTGCAATAATATTAACAGTGGGTTTGGAAGAGTTTCAACTTTAGCTAAAATAATCCCACATATTTGGAGAGTGTTCAATGTTATGATTTTTTTTATAAAGGTGGGCTTGGAGAGGTCATGACTTTATTTGATGATAATCCCACTATATTGGAAGAGTGTCCACTTTGCATGCATGTGGATCATGAAGAAAATATTTTATGTGATAATTATATTGTTGAATTTGATTATGATCATACATGTAATTATTATGAGAGAGGAAATATGGTGGTAGAAATTTTAATGTTACTAAATCACCTCTCTTTGTGTTGAAATTATTAATGCTTCCTTCTTCCTATAATGCTAGAAATTGCTTGTCTTGATAAAACAATTCCCTATAAAATGCCTATGCATAGGAAGTATGTTAGACTTAAACTTGTTTTTCACATGCTATATGATGCTCTCTTTGTTCTTCAATTTTTTATCTTTCATGTAAGCATCATTGAAATTTCAAGCCTATCTTAATGGCTATAAAGAAGGAGCTTGTTGGGAAGCAACCCAACGAATAAAATTTATTTTTGCCTTTTTCTTTCCGTTCTTGAGTGTTTGAATAATTATGCTACTGTTATGATTGTGTTTTTATGTTTTAATTAGTGTTTGTGCCAAGTAAAACCTTTGGGATCATGTTGGGTGATAGTTGCCTTGATCTTGTTGGAAAACAGAAACTTTTGCGTCCAGTAGCAGAATTGATGTGTTTTTCGGAGCGCGATAAAATTCTGAATTTTGTACACAAGATTGATATAAAAATTTCCTACGTTATCCTAATTTTTCAGAATTTTTGGAGTTACAGAAGTACGGACAAAGTCCAGATTAGTACAGATTGTTCTGTTTTTGACAGATTATATTTTCTTTGCGTTGTGTGCTTATTTTGATGAATCCATGGATGGTATTGAATGGTATACTCCATGGAAAAGTTAGAATACAGTAGGTATATATAATGCAAATATAAAATATGAATTGGTTTTCAACAGTATTTAGAGTGGGGATTTGCTTCATTTTACTAACGAATCTCACGAAGGTTTTGTGATTTTTTTGTGATTGAAGTTTTCAAGCTTTGGGTGAGATCACGATGGATGAAGGAATAATGAGTGAAAAGAGCCCAAGCTTGGGGATGCCCATGGCGCCCCAAGTTAATATTAAGGGAGAACCAAGCAACTATGCTTGGGATGCCCCGGAAGGCATCCACTCTTTTTTCTAACAACCATCGGTAATTTTACTTGGAGCTATATTTTTATTCATCACATATCATGAGTTTTGCTTGGAGCGTCGTGTATTATATGAGTCTTTGCTTGTTTTGCTTTTTAGTTTTTCCCAACTATCCTTGTTGGACACACCTATTTGAGAGAGCCAAAATGATGCTATGATTTGTTAGAATTGCTCTTTATGCTTCACTTAAATTTTTTGAGCTATGGAATTGCTCTAGTGCTCCACTTATATCTTTTTGAGCACGGTGTGCTTTAATATTTTTGAAAAAATGCTCTCATGCTTCACTTAGATTTATTTGAGAGTTAGTAAATTTTTGAAGAAATTCTCTAATGCTTCACTTAAATTATTTTGAGAGATGAATATTTTTATGCTCATGTTCTTCACTTAAATTTGTTTGAGCTTCTCAAAAGCAATTGCAACATATGAAATTAGTCCGATAGTGATAGATATTCAAGAGGGATATAATAAAAACTTTCATGAAGATCACTGGACAAAATAAACTTGATTCTTTGTAATAGTTTTGAGATATGATGATAGTAATATGTGAGCCATGTTGGTGAGTAATTATGCTTTAGTAAGAAAATTGTTGTTAAGGTTTGTGATTCCCTATGCAAGCATGAAAGTCAATAGTTATGCATTGAAATTACATCCTACTTGTGGTGCGTTATTCGGTGTTAGTTATGCCTAATGCTCGCTTATGTGAATTTTCGTTTCTTGGTTCGTTGCTTCTCAATCTATTTGCTAGCCTCCATTTATACTAAGTGGGAATACAACTTATGCATCCAAAAACCATAAGCCCGGTTTTGCCATATGAGTCCACCATACCTACCTATATGCGGTAATTCCGTGCCGTTCTAAAGAAATTTGTATATGCCATCTCTAATTTTCAAAATGAATTTCCTTTTTGTGTGCCCGTACCGCTCATGAAGCGGCAGGGGGTGGCCAATATTTTTCCATGGTAGATGTGTTATTCTCAAGATTAGTGTTTATTCACTTGTCATTGCACAAGAGTACGTCGCTAATAGGGATTCCCAGTCGCGAAATGAAAAAAAACTTTATGTTGACAAATAATAAATTCCTTGGAAAGTGTTGGTATGGAAGGAACCCATGGATACGGCTAGCCACAGATTGTGAAAGAATGGTGGAAAAAGGAATAAACTTTATTTTATGTTTAGGAACCGCCTATGATGTATCTAGCATGGAAAGTATTGGGAACTACTCGGTCTTTTTCGTTGACGGGAAAAGCATGCCTCTAAAAAAATTATCTCTCAATTGAAGCTTTGAGCTCTGGCGCCTCTACAAATCTCTGCTTCCCTCTGCTAAGGGCTTATCTATTTACTTTTATGCAAGTTTTTTATTATGAGTCTCCATCTTCTCTTATAAAGCACCAACTAGGGAGCACTATGATCATACTAGCTAATATTCGATTGTGTTTCGTGAATGGATCAATGATTCAGCATGATGGGCTAGGGATAACTTTCTTTATTGTTGATATTTTGAAAGACATGGTTGCTTGTTGATATGCTTGAGTATTGAAGTCTTCATGTCAAATATAGACTATTGCCTTGAACCATCTGATAATCCCCAAGTGCAGGAATCATCATAGCAATTTCCATAGGTGGAAGTGATAAGTATGGAGTGTCGAACCCACAAGGAGCTAAAGGTAAGATCAATATTCTCTCAAGTCCTATCTGCCACTGATACGACTCTACGTACACCGAACATTTGCTTCCATCCAGAAACGAGAAATAAAACTACGTTGTGGGTATGAAGAGGATAACTTTGCATGATATCGGAGAACTAAAATATAAAAGTAGGTGTTTTTAATATAAAGTTAGAATATATTACTATAAATTATAAATAGCGAGTGTGGAATAATGATGGATCGATGTGCGGAATTGTCCTAGGCAATTGTTAACAAGATCGGTAGTCGTCATTGCAATTTTATATGAGGGGGAGGCATAAGCTAACATCCTTTCTCTTCTTGGATCATATGCACTTAGATCATTAAGGTAAAACCCAACCATAGCATTAAAGCATCAAGTCCCCTTTATCCCATACGCGACAAACCCCTTACTCGGTTTTAAGTTTCTGGCACTCTAGCAACCCACTATAAGCGAATCATGAACGTATTGTAACACCCTACAGCGGGAATCCTTCATGTGTGCGCGGCACGGAAGGCACCATAGGACAACACCAAAATAAAACATACAACTCAAACCAATCTAGATCATCAATCAACCCAAAGGACAAAAGAAATCTACTCAACACATCATAGGATGGCAACACATCATTGGATCATAATATGTGGCATAAAGCACCATGTTCAAGTAGGGGATTACAGCGGGGTGCGGGAGAGTGGACCGTGTAGAGGAGATGAGGATGATGATGAAGATGGTGATGCTGATGAAGACGATCACCGCGGCAATGGTACCCCGATGGCACTCCAGCGCCACCGAGTGAGAGGGGGAGAAGTTCTTCCCCTTGTGCTTCCTCCTCCATGGCCTCCCTCCTAGATGGGGAGAGGTTCTCCCTCTGGTCCTTGGCCTCCATGGCGATGATGGCCCCCTCCGGGATCCTCCTCCATGGCCTCCGGTGATGATGGCCCCATCCGGCAGGGTCCCGGAGAGTGCCTAGATTGATTTTTCGTGGCTACAGAGGCATGCGGCGCGGAACTCCCGATCTAGGTTTATTTCTGGGGGTTTCTATATTTATAGGAATTTTTGGCGTCGAGAACAAGTCAGGGGGGTCCACGAGGAGCCCACAAGACCGGAGGGCACCCCAGGGGGTAGGGCATGCCCTCCACCCTTGTGGAGGCCTCGTGGCTCTTCTGTCCCAACTCTTTTGCTTCGACGGCTTCTTCTGGTCCATAAAAAATCACCGTAAATTTTCAGGTCATTTGGACTCCGTTTGATATTCCTTTTCTGCGAAACTCAAAAACAGGGAAAAAAACAGAAACTGGCACTGGGCTCTAGGTTAATAGGTTAGTCCCAAAAATCATATAAAATAGCATATAGAACATCCAAGATAGATAATATAATAGCATGGAACAATAAAAAATTATAGATATGTTGGAGACTTATCACCATCTAAAAGTCCAAATGTCCATGCTACAAAAGAAAAGAATATGTGATGAACATGTTAGGCACCATTCCACATCAAAAATTCTATTTTTATCATGTACCTACTCGAGGACGAGCAGGAATTAAGCTTGGGGATGCTGATATGTCTCAATTTTTGTTTGTTCCATGCTGTTATATTATCATTCTTGGATGTTTTACAATCATTTTATATCAACTTTATATCATTTTTGGGACTAACCTATTGACATAGTGCCCAGTGCCAGTTGTAGTTTTTTGCTTGTTTTTTTACTTCGTAGAATATCCCTCTCAAACGGAGTCCAAACGCAGCAAAACTTTTTGAAGATTTTTTTGGACCAGAAGACACCTTGGGAACCAAGGAGGCACCTGGGGGAGGCCCGTGGGGCCCACAAGACAACATGGCCTGCTAAAGGCCCCTAGAGCACCCTGATGGGTTGTGGGGCCCACGGGGGTCTCCTCCACCGCCTCTCAGCTCTATAAATACCCAAATATTCCAGAAATGTTAGGGGAGTCGACGAAACACAATTCCATCCGCCGCAAGTTCCAAAACCACGAGATCCAATCTAGAGCCCTATTCCAGCACTCTGCCGGAGGGGAACACGATCACGGAGGGGTTCATCATCCTCATTGGTGCTCCTCCGATGATGCGTGAGAAGTTGACCATAGACCTAAGGGTCCGGAGGCAGTAGCTAGATGGCTTCTTCTCTCTTTTTGATTCTCAATACAATGGTCTCTTGGAGATCTATTTGATGTAATGACTTTTTGCGGTGTGTTTGTTGGGATCCGATGAAGTTTGAGTTTATGATCAGATCTTTATCCATGAATATTATTCGAGTCTTCTTTGATCTCTTATATCCATGATTATTTATAGCATCGTATTTCTTCTCCGAATCTTTGGTTTAGTTAGGCCACTAGATTGATTTTCTTGCAATGGGAAGAGGTGCTTTGTGATGGGTTCGATCTTACGATGTCCTCACCCAGTGACAGAAGGGGTAGCGAGGCACGTATGTATCGTTGCTAGTAAGGATAACAAGATGGGATCTATTCCTACGTGAATAGATCTTGTCTACATCATGTCATCATTCTTATTGCATTACTCCATTTCTCCATGAACTTAATACACTAGATGCATGCTGGATAGCGGTCGATGTGTGGAGTAATAGTAGTAGATGCAGAATTGTTTTGGTCTGCTAATCTTGGACGTGATGCCTATATATTGATCTACCTTGGATATCGTCATAATTATTTGTTCTTCTATCAATTTTGCAACAGTAATTTGTTTACCCACAGTATTATATTTTCTCGAGAGAAGCCACTAGTGAAATCTACAGCTCTCAGCTCGGGTCTATCTTTTATCATATTTGCTTTTCGATCTATCTTTTGTCGTATTTGTTCTCAGATCTATTATTCTAATAACCCAAAAATACCATGCTGCACTTTTTGTTTACTTATTTTATTTAGTGTTTTATTCAGATCTATTTATCCAACCTCATACAAACCAATCTATCTTTTTACCTGGGAGGGATTGACAACCCCTCTTACGTGTCGGAGTTCAATTATTTGTTCTTTGTGTGCAGGTACCATTTACATAGTGTTGCTTGGTTCTCCTACTGGATTGATACCTTGGGTTCACAATTGAGGGAAATACCTACCGTAGCTGTACTGCATCATCCCTTCCTCTTTGGGGAAATACCGACGCAGTTTCAAGCCGCATCACTCGCTTCACCCACTTGTGGGTCATCTCCTCTGGGGTGTGCACCTTCTTTGGCCTCTTCAAGGCCATGGCACAGGTGGCCACGGAGGGGATAGTGGTGGCGGAGATGGGGCGACCGCGGGGTTGGGCACATCGTCGATGGAGGGGAGGAGGGAGGGTTTTGGGAGAGAGTGGAGGGAATGACATTGGTGGCCACATACATACATGCTAAGGGAGGATTACGGGATTGCATTGCGGGCATCCGAGGCATGTCCGCACGGACGAAAACTCGGCCCAAATTTGGGCCAGAAATGGGTTGAGCTGGATAGAAAAATGAACATCCATCTATTTACGGCTGCGCGTTGGACCGCGTGTTTTGTCTGTGAGGACCAAAATGGACGTGAAGGGACAAAATGTGTCCTTGCGTTGGAGTTGGCCTAAGGGCATCATCAGCACAATTTCTTAAAAGGACAAACTATTCGTGTTTAGATCTAGTCTGGACGCACTCGTGGAAACAATACAAGAGCCGACGTTCCAAGCATGTCCCCAAACGCCCACCCCTATTAACTTAACAAAAATTTCTAACATGGGTGTCGCCATCCGTGGTATGGCTTCCGCCATCTGTCACGGCCTTACGCCATGCAACATGCGAACTAGTCCAGAGTACATGTCAGTTTTTTGTTTGCTAGATGGACGTTCGGACTTCTGTTGGGGAACGTTGCATGGAAAACAAAAAATTCTACGCACATGCAAGATCTATCCATAGAGATGCATAGCTACGAGAGGGGGAGAGCATCTACATACCCTTATAGGTCACTAAGCGGAAGCGTTTATCAATGCGGTTGATGTAGTTGTACACCTTCATGATCTGTCCTGATCAAGTACCGAACGTACGGCATGTGGCACCCCGGCTCAGAGCAACCGGTTTACCTTGCATTGCCAGCTCAGAGTTCAAGTCTTCTGGCAATACACAACAACATGGTACAGAAACAACCGCTTTATTGATACTAGCGGATTACATATGTCTGATATTACATCGAGATTCGAGGCCAAGCGGCACACACGGTGCGGCTGGACAGCATGTACATTATTTAATGAACATGACGGGGCCTCGATCACACGAACTACGCGGCAGCGAAAGAACGACGAAGTGGCACTCCATAGCACAGGGACACCGACGTGGACACAGCCTAGACACGAGATGCGCTCCGATGCGAACCGACTTGCCTGAAAGCTGGCATAACACACCAGGTCAGTATATTGAATGTACTTGCAAGCTCACAACAAACATAAGCACGATGACAGACAATATCATGATATTTAATCAGGTTAAAGCAATGCAAAAACTACTACCGATGGAAAACAAACGAGACATGCAATGAGTCCCACGGACTCGCTTACCAAACGGTTACCTCGTAACCAAACGGTGACCATACCTGGGTCACATCTGAAACCAATCACTCATGAACACCCCAAGAGTTCATGATTCATCACGAACCAATGCATCACAACATTCACTTAGTTTGCAAGATTTATTAGAAAAGTTGATCCATGGTGTGACTTACTCACGAGTTATGCCCATAACCGAGGACACGACTATCGATAGATTAAATACACTCTGCAGAGGTAGCGCACTTTACCCACACTACGGAATACCTGGCCTCGCATTCCCATTCGGGTGGACCAAAGCATTCCGACGAAACCCTCCCTTTGTCATGCACTCTCCCCGGCCACTCCGACCAACTCCCTCTCAGTGCTAGGTCTTGGGTGGCCCCATGTCTACCAAAGACACCAACGGCCACCGTCGTGGCAAAACTGTCCCAAACGGGGACAAGGTACCATAAAAACAAAAACGAGCACACAAGGTTATGTCTACCTATCGGGCCAGGGTATGCACGCCCATAACCTTCCCTCGCGGGAGGCACCGGTGAGAGCCACAACAAAGGACCGAATCAAGACCTTCCCACAAGGTAAATGTGGTCACACTGAATTAAAAACCCGATTCAGTGGCACCATGATGTGATCAACATCATATTCAAGTTGAACTTAATCAAGTTTAGCTTTGATAAAAAAATTATCAACAACATGATATAATATAAAAAGAATCATGCAACTACTTGTGATGCAAAGCAAACAACTCATATTCATGGATCAAGCTTAACCGCATAATTATCTTGCAACACTAAAAATCAAAACCCTCTGGTTATAACTCATTTTTATAATTAAGAAATATTTTTATTAGTTCATCATTTAATTGAAAATATCACTTAATAAAATAACTATCATTAGTTTCCATAGCCATATGTCTAGTGCAACATTTTACTCTACTTAGCCAAACAAGTACATGCATTCAACCAGTAACTAAAACCAGCATATCAAGCATGGTAAAGTAACTAGCAATTAACCAAATTTATTTAACAAATTTTAAATGCAAATAAGCACTCATATTCAAGTAGAAAATCATAGATATTGAAATAACACCATCCAAATGCTGGTGTGGCTTGCCTTAGTATAGAGGAGGATCACACCCCTCTTGGTTTGCTTCAAGACAAGCTTCTCCTTCTGAAAAGAATTTAAAACCACAAAAATAATTATCAAAACACATTCTGAAAATAACCAGAAATTCTAGGCAGCAAGGAAAAATCCACCTTTTGGTGTGCTGCTAGAGCTTTCTGAAACAAAGACAATGCAAAAAGAATCAAATCATTTGGACTTGTGGTTTAGAAATGGTGGCTGGTCAAACTTCAGTCAAATTTCTGAATAATATTTGAATTAAACAGAATCCTGGGGGGTGACGTCGAAGGCGTAAAGCGGGAGTGCGCCTCCACTCGTACCGCTTCGGGCGCGAGTGGTCAGGTTGACACTGGGCCCCGCCCGTCAGGAGAGAGAGAGGGGGATTGAGATCAGAGAGGGGGCGGCGCTTCGCCGGAGCTCATGCCGGCGATGAGGGGGTTTGGGGCTAGGCTAGAGGGATAGGATTGAAGCGGGGCTCGAGGCGCACCTGCCCGTACCCGTGGCTTGGCGTGGGGTGGACGGAGCTGCTCGCGGTTGAGCTCGCAAGCTACGGTGGCGGACGGGTTTCGCCGGAGAGGTTGAAGATGACGGCTAGGGGCGGCCCCGAGGGCTCAGCGGTGTCCAGGCAGCACCAACAGACCACCAAGGCCCCGCTCAAGCGGTTGCTTGAGCTCGAGAGGCACCGGAGAGCGGCGGCTGGCCTGCGGGGATCGCCGGAGTCCTCTGGTCGGGGCAACGGCCAGAGGCCTGCTCGACCGAGCTGCAGCTCGTCTACGTGTTCTTGGAGGTGGTGTGGAGTGGTGCTTGGCTAGGATTCGAGGGGAGGAGCGCTATATATAGCCGGAGCGAGGGGGGACGTGTCGCCGCCGGAGCTCTCTGGACACGCGGCGAACGGCGGCGAGAAGCTCCAAGGCGAGGGGGCAAATGCTCAGCGTCAACGCAGGAGCTTGCCCACGCTCGCGGACGAGCACAGGAGGCGGTGGAGGAAGTGGACAAGCGCACGCGCGTACTGTGGCGTTGTGGCCGCGACGCGCCCTTACTTTCTGCGGTGGTTCCGGCGTCGGCGAGCGCCAGGGAGCGGTCAAGGGTGATGGTTCGGGGCTTGTGGCGTGGCACGGCAGCCGTCGGCGAGCGCTGGGACGAGCATGCGCGAAACAGAGAGGAAAGCGCCAGCCAAAGCGCGTCGAGACGCTGCCAGGCACCGTGTCCTCACGCGGTCACCAAGCTGGCATGGTCAAAATGACGCCCAGGAGCGGCCAAACCTTGTCTACGCGTTCGTCCGTGCAGTGTTTAGTCTAGGAGAGGTGATAGCTCATGCCCAGGCCAACCAGACTTGACTCTACTAAGCTGACAAGTTTCTGACCAGAAACTTGGTCGCCAAGTTTGGCCACCTTCTAGAAGGCCATTAGGGCTGATCTCCTGGGGTTTAGGGCTTCTTAGGAGGGTGTTTAAGCTCAAGAAAGATCAAGGCTAAAAGCTCAAGAAAAATGTACTTGCTGTACAAAATGGAAGTTTGGGCAAGAATAGAAATGATTTTCTCCAGCAAAAATATTCCAAAAAGTGAAGTAATATTTTTGCATGGGAAGGTGTGCCAAGGTTCTAAGAATATTCAGGAATTATCTCAGATTTTTCTGGGCAACAAAATTTGAGGTTGCTTTGGAGCACAAGTTTCTGAATTGAATTTCAGAGAGAAAAATGAATATTTTTCTTTTATGAAAAATATTCATTTGATTATTTTGGAGATTTATCAGAGGAATAAAGTAGATAGGTCACTTGGGTGAAAGTCAAGGATATGCCCAAGTGACAAGTCCATTTGAAATGATTCCAAAATCCAAATCAAGTCAGGGCAAAAACCACGATAAAAACCAAGTCCGGAAAAGAGAGAGAAGGCAAGTCCGGAAAAAGAGAGAAGGCAAAATCCAGGCTGTCACAAACCTCCCCCACTTAAGATGAATCTCGTCCTCGAGATTCGGTTGCTTGGGAAAACAGTTCTGGGTATGCAGTCCTTAAAAATTCCTCTCTTTCCCATGTCGCTTCCTCTTCGGTGTGATGCTCCCACTGAACCTTGTAAAACCTTATTTCTTAACAGCGAGTGACCCTTTCTGTCTGATCCAATATTTTGATTGGCTTTTCCAAATAAGTCAAATCCTTAGCCAATTCTATCTCTGCCATATCAGTCCTTTTCTTCGGTGGTGAGATACATCTTCTTAGCTGTGATATGTGAAACACGTTGTGTACTTCTGACAGTTCTGGTGGCAATTCCAACTGATATGCAACTTTACTGACTCTGGCCATGATGGGGAATGGACCGATATACCTGGGTGCCAATTTTCCGCGGGTCTGAAACCTCTTGACTCCTTTCATAGGAGTGACTCAGAGATATACGTGTTCTCCGGGTTCGAAGCTGATCTGACGATGTTTGGCATCATAGTAGCTCTTCTGTCGGGATTTGGCCAGTTGCAGTCTGTCTCAGATTTCCTTGACTTGCTTCTCCGCTTCGAGCATTAAATCAGTCCCGAAAATGCGGCTGTCTCCGGTTTGAGACCAGTTCAATGGAGTGCGGCATTTCCGGCCATACAGGGCTTCATAGGGTGGCATCTTTAAGCTGGCCTGGAAACTGTTGTTGTAGGAACACTCGGCGTAGGGCAGACAGTCTTCCCACTTGGTTCCTTGGGCCAATGTACATGCCCTGAGCATATCTTCGAGTATTTGATTTACTCGTTCAGTCTGTCCATCTGACTGAGGGTGATAACCCGTGCTGTATTTCAAAGCGGTCCCCAAGGCTTGATGTAGTCGGGACCAAAATGCGGAGGTGAAAAGAGATCCCCTGCCGGAGGTGATAGTCTTGGGTACTCCATGCACACTGACAATTCTTGATACATACAGCTGTGCAAGTTGATTTGCATGGTATGTGGTCCAGATAGGAAGGAAGTGTGCCACCTTTGTTAAGGTGTCCACTATGACCCATATTGCGTCGTTTCCTTGATGAGACCTTGGTAGTCCGGTGATGAAATCCATGCAGATATCATCCCATTTCCATTGGGATACCGGCAGCGGTTGGAGGAGTCTGGCGGGTTTTTGGTGTTCCACCTTTACCTTATTGCATATGTCGCAACAGGCCACAAAGTATGCGATGTCTTTCTTCATTCCATCCCACCAAAATACCTGACAAAGGTCCTCATACATTTTGGTACCACTGGGGTGAATGGAGTATGGTGCTTCATGCGCTTCTGCCAATATTTTCTTCTTCAGACTTCCTTGGTTGGGTACGCAAAGTCTTCCTCGGAACCTTAGCGAACCTTGTTGATCCATAGAGAAGTCCGGTGCATGCCCTTGGTGCATCTTCTGAACATATATTTTTAACCTCTCATCATTCGCTTGCACGCTGCGGATTTCTTCTTCGAGAGTAGGGGCAACTTCCAATATATTGGCAAGACGGGCGTCGCTGATTACCAAATTGAGGTGCATGATTTCTTCATAAAGCTCAGGAGGCAAGGAATCCATTAGAGCATTAAGGTTGGCTGGTTTGCGGCTGAGTGCATCAGCCGCCACATTAGCTTTGCCCAGGTGATAATTTATCCTGAGGTCGTAGTCCTTAACCAATTCGAGCCATCTTCGCTGTCGAAGGTTCAAATCGGGCTGAGTGAATATATACTTGAGACTCTTATGATCGGTGAATATCTGGCACTTCTTTCCGATCAGATAGTGTCTCCAGATCTTCAACGCGTGCGCCACCATGGCCAATTCCAAATCATGAGTAGGATAGTTTCCTTCGCGTTGCCGCAGTTGGCGAGATGCATAGGCCACCACTTTGCCATCTTACATGAGTACACATCCCAGTCCTCTTCTGGATGCGTCGCAGTAGACATCAAAACTGCGGTAGATGTCTGGAAGAGTTAATACTGGTGCCGATGTCAGCCTGATTTTTAACTCATTGAAACTCCGTTGCAGTCCTCCGTCCATACGAACTTCTTATCCTTCTTCAGAAGCTCAGTCATTGGCTTGGCGATCTTGGAGAATCCTTCGATAAAAAGGCGATAATATCCGGCTAGTCCAAGGGAACTCCGGATTTCTGAGACTGTTGTGGGTGCGGAGCAATCAAGTACATCATTCACCTTGCTTGGGTCCACTGAGATTCCTTCTGCCAGGAGGACATGCCCGAGGAATCCCACTTGTTGGAGCCAGAACCCACATTTGCTGAATTTGGCATAAAGCTGATGGTCGCGAAGCCTTTGCAGAACTGCTCGAAGATGCTCCTTGTGTTCGTCCTTGCTCTTGGAGTAAATGAGGATGTCATCAATGAACACCACCACAAATTTGTCTAAGAAGTCCATAAACACCTTGTTCATCATATGCATAAAGAAGGCAGGAGCGTTGGTGAGGCCGAAGGACATAACGGTGTATTCATAAAGATCGGACCGAGTGGTGAACGCGGTCTTAGGAATATCTTCCTTCTTTATCTTGACTTGATGATATCCAGTCCTCAAATCAATTTTTTGAGAATACTTTGGCCCCACTGAGTTGATCAAACAGATCGTCAATCCTCGGCAGTGGATACTTGTTTTTAATGGTGACGTCATTCAGCTGTCGGTAGTCTACGCACATTCGTAGACTGCCATCCTTTTTGTCCACGAATATTGCTGGTGATCCCCATGGTGAAGAGGTTGGACGGATGTATCCTTTCTGCAGCATCTTATCCAGTTGTTTCTTCAATTCCACCAATTCTGAGGAAGGCATCCGATAATATTTCTTATGTATCGGGGTGGTTCCAGGCACCAAGTCAATTGCGAACTCCAATTCTCGGTCTGGTGGCATGCCTGGTAATTCTTCAGGAAATGCGTCTGGATACTCCACATGAATTAATTCCACCTCTTCTGCCACTGCTGCGAAAACCATATCTTTTGTGGGTATGCGCTTGCGGGCATAAAAACTTGTGGTGCGACCTTCCATATTGTTCAGGGTAACTTCTCTGGTCGCACAACTGATGTAGACTTGATATTGAGTTAACCAATTCATGCCCAGAATGACATCCAATTTGTTGGAGTCGATGATTATCAATGATGTTGGAAACTTGACGCCTTTGATGTCAATTTCCAAATTTTGGCAGACGAGATTACTTCTGAGTAGGGATCCCAGGGATTGTACCAGCAAATCGAGCAAGGAAAATTGTTTTGGGAAGCAAAACTCCATGAAATAAAAGAGTGGGAAGCCCCCGAGTCAAATAAAATTACAGCGGGTATGTCATTAACGAGAAACATACCAATGACGACTTCCGGGTCCTCTTGGGCTTCGTCTGTGGAGATGTGATGAATTTGTCCTTGGATCATATCTGGGGCGGAATACGGCTCCATGTAGTTGACTTGTGGAGGAAATGGAGCTGCTTGTTTGTTGTTCTTGGGACACTGTCTGGCGTAGTGCCCGGTTTGACCACAGCTGAAGCATGAATTGTTGCGCTGACAATCTTCGCGCACCGGACTGGTCACGACATTCTTGACTTGCGTGGCAGTCTTGTTGACATTCTGCTGCTAGTTGGGTTTGTACTCCACCTGAGTCTGGTGCCAAGTACGAGCCTTTTGCACTGGTTGAATATCCTTCTTTGGCTCGAATTTGCACTTGTGGTCGTTAACAGCTGGCTTGTGGTCGTACAGGAGCTTGTGTTCCCTTTCTGCGATGAGGGCTTTGTTCACCAGAGTCAGGAAGTCTGGGAAATCAAACATGCTGAGAGTGCACCTGAGATGCTGATTCAGGCCTCCAAGGAACCGGTCGATCTTCCGCTCTTCTGTGGCAACATCGTGGAGAGAATAGCGGGCCAAATGGTCGAATTTATTCAGATACTCGTTGACGGTCATGCTGCCTTGAGTGAGAGCGAGGAATTCGTGTTGCTTGATTTTCATAACTCCGGTGGGAATATGATACTTGCGGAAATGATCCTTGATTTTGTCCAAGTAATTTCCTCGTCCGCAGGCCATATTGTCTTGGCATTATCCCACCATATAGCTGCAGCTCCTTCGAGATAATGCGTTGCGAAGGGAACCTTGTCTCCTTCTTCAGTGCGAGCAATCTCCAATTTCCTCTCAATAGTCCTTAGCCAGTCATCGGCGTCCAAAGGATCAGTAGCGTGGCTGAAACTGGGAGGCTTGGTTCGCTGAAAATCAGATAGCTTGGAGTGATGGCCATTCTGGTTTCCATTCTGCCCAACCATAACTTGCACACTTTTCAGGATTTCCAGCAGGTCGTTGCTCCTTCTTTCTTCAAACATTCGCAGGATTTGATCGGTGGAAGGCGAATGTGGTGGTGGAGGCAGAGGTGGCTGGTACGGCTCAGGGGAATGTTCTGCCAGTCTTGCGGAGCGACGGACAGGGACATCCTCACAAGCTTGGCTGCTGCTGCCTCCACGCATCATCCTATTTTTTGTTTTCCCAATACATAGCAACCATGATGAGAAAATTCCAAAATGGGGGAAAAAGCCAATGACAAATCCCAGAAGAAAGCAACGAATGAAAACCAAGGCAAATAAAAAGTTCCAACATAATTATACATAGTCCCAACATGAAAGTAAACATAACCACGGGTCTACTACTCGGATGGTGCTGCTGTAGGCTCGTCTCCTGAGCCGGACCCAGATCCTAAACTGATAGTAGAGACCTCTGGGGGAAGAGAGACGCGCTGGCGCTGCCTCGAGGGCTCTCCCTCAGGGGCAGGCGGGGGATGGGATCTAAGCATAGGAGCGCCAGGACTAGCGACAAGGGAAGACCATGCAGCAGGAGCACTGCGAGGGTTCACCGTCAGAGGGTTAACGGTACCCTGCGAGGTCGTCGGGGGAACAGAGGTGGAAGGAACCGGAGCAGAAGTATAGATGACAGCGGGAAGAGGATTC
Organism: Triticum aestivum; assembly: GCF_018294505.1. Classification (NCBI taxonomy): domain Eukaryota; kingdom Viridiplantae; phylum Streptophyta; class Magnoliopsida; order Poales; family Poaceae; genus Triticum; species Triticum aestivum. The sequence goes on from NC_057799.1 coordinate 128,292,023, forward strand.
CTCATACGAGCGGCCGCGAGAGCATGAAAGCTCCCGAGCTAACTCGTAGTTCAGGAGATTACTAGCAGTGATGTAGCGAGAAAGGTGGCTAGTGGGACGATCGCACACCGGATTAATCAAGGGAAAGCGGATACGCCCATTCTCATGCAGAGATGGGTAGTAGAAGAAACCACGGTGGGTGTGCATGCGAACCTCGTTATAGCGCAAGTCTACAAGAGCCTCGATAGCAGCAAACTGAACCACCTGAGATGGCGTAGAAGCAAGACCACCCTTAGTCGAACGAGTGTAAGCGCCAGAAGGGGAACTGTGGTGTAGAGTGACCTCAACATAATACTCATACAATGAACCGGCCAGATGCTCGCGATACACCCGATACTCTGGATCAACACCCCCTGGATAGAGTCGTCGCCACACATTTTGAAGCAGGTGCGGCGATGTGTACGGTGCTGGCTCAGGATGGTACAAGATCGGTACTAGTGCCATCTACACTCACAAACCAGATGGTTAGTAATAACAACAAATAAACATGCGTGCAATGCAACAACCAATTTCTATGAGTACCGGCACTCAAACGAAACTATCTACCATTTCACTAACGCATTAGCGGTCTACCATGTCCTACAATCAGCGCGACCCTGATACCAAGCGTTGTGGCACCCCGGCTCAGAGCAACCGGTTTACCTTGCATTGCCAGCCCAGAGATCAAGTCTTCTGGCAATACACAACAACATGGTACAGAAACAAGCACTTTATTGATACTAGTGGATTACATAGGTCTAATATTACATCGAGATTCGAGGCCAAGCGGCACACACGGTGCGGCTGGACAGTATGTATATTATTTAATGAACATGACGGGGCCTCGATCACACGAACTACGCGGCAGCGGAAGAACGACGAAGTGGTACTCCATAGCACAGGGACACCGACGTGGACACAGCCTAGACACGAGATGCGCTCCGATGCGAACTGACTTGCCTGAAAGCTGCCATAACACGCTAGGTCAGTACATTGAATGTACTTGCAAGCTCACAACAACATAAGCACGATGACAGACAATGTCATGATATTTAGTCAGGTTAAAGAAATGCAAAAACTACTACCGATGGAAAACAAACGATACATGCAATGAGTCCCACGGACTCGCTTACCAAACGGTTACCTCGTAACCAAATGGTGACCATACCTGGGTCACATCTGAAACCAATCACTCATGAACACCTCAAGAGTTCATGATTCATCACGAACCAATGCATCACAACATTCACTTAGTTTGCAAGATTTATTAGAAAAGTTGATCCATGGTGTGACTTACTCATGAGTTATGCCCATAACCGAGGACGCGGCTATCGATAGATTAAATACACTCTGCAGAGGTAGCGCACTTTACCCACACTACGGAACACCTGGCCTCGCATTCCCATTCGGGTGGCCCAAAGCATTCTGATGAAACCCTCCCTTTGTCATGCACTCTCCCCGGCCACTCCGACCAACTCCCTCTCAGGGCTTGGTATTGGGTGGCCCCGTGTCTACCAAAGACACCAACGACCAGCGTCGTGGCAAAACGGTCCCAAACGGGGACAAGGTAACATAAAAACAAAAACGAGCACACAAGGTTATGTCTGCCTACCGGTCCAGGGTATGCACACCCATAACCTTCCCTCGCGGGAGGCACCGGTGAGAGCCACAACAAAGGACCGAATCAAGACCTTCCCACAAGGTAAATGTGGTCGCACTGAATTAAAAACCCGATTCAGTGGCACCATGATGTGATCAACATCATATTCAAGTTGAACTTAATCAAGTTTAGCTTTGATAAAAAATTTATCAACAACATGATATAATACAAAACGAATCATGAAACTACTCGTCATGCAAAGCAAACAACTCATATTCATGGATCAAGCTTAACCGCATAATTATCTTGCAACACTAAAAATCAAAACTCTCTGGTTATAACTCATTTTTATAATTAAGCAATATTTTTATTAGTTCATCATTTAATTGAAAATATCACTTAATAAAATAACTATCATTAATTTCCATATCCATATGTCTAGTGCAACATTTTACTCTACTTAGCCAAACAAGTTCATGCATTCAACCAGTAACTAAAACAAGCATATCAAGCATGGTAAAGTAAATAGCAATTAACCAAATTTATTTAACAAATTTTAAATGCAAATAAGCACTCATATTCAAGTAGAAAATCATAGATATTGCAATAACACCATCCAAATGCTGGTGTGGCTTGCCTTAGTGTAGAGGAGGATCACACCCCTCTTGGTTTGCTTCAAGACAAGCTTCTCCTTCTAAAAAGAATTTAAAAACACAAAAATAATTATCAAAACACATTCTGAAAATCACTAGAAATTCTAGGCAGCAAGGAAAAATCCACCTTTTGGTGTGATAATCCCCAAGTGCAGGGAATCATCGTAGCAATTCCCAAAGGTGGAAGTGATAAGTATTGAGTGTCGAACCCACAAGCAGCTAAAGGTAAGATCAATATTCTCTCAAGTCCCATCTGCCACTGATACGACTCTACGTACACCAAACGTTTGCTTCCAACTAGAAACAAGAAATAAAACTACGTTGTGGGTATGAAGAGGGTAACTTTGCATGGTATCAGAGAGCTAAAATATAAAAGTAGGTGATGTTATCATAAAGTTAGAATATATTACTAAATATTATAAATAGCGAGTGTGGAATAATGATGGATCGATGTGCGGAATTATCCTAGGCAATTGTTAACAAGACAGGTAATCGTCATTGCAATTTCATATGAGGGAGAGGCATAAGCTACCATACTTTCTCTTCTTGGATCATATGCACTTATGATTGGAACTCTAGCAAGCATCCGCAACTACTAAAGATCATGAAGGTAAAACCCAACCATAGCATTAAAGCATCAAGTCCTCTTTATTCCCATACGCAACAACCCCCTTACTCAGGTTTGTGTTTCAGTCACTCACCAACCCACTATAAGCGAATCATGAACGTATTGCAACACCCTACAGCGGGAATCCCTCACGCTTGCGCAGCACGGAGGGCACCATAGGACAGCACCAAAATAAAACATACAACTCATACCAATCTAGATCATCAATCAACCCAAAGACAAAGGATATCTACTAAAAATATCATAGGATGGCAACACATCATTGGATCATAATATGTGGCATAAAGCACCATGTTCAAGTAGGGATTACAGCGGGGTGCGGGAGAGTGGACCGCGTAAAATAGATGAGGATGGTGATGGTGATGTTGATGAAGACGATCACCGCGGTGATGATTCCCCTCCCGATGGCACTCCGGCGCCACCGAGAGAGAGGAGGAGAGGTTCTCCGCCTTGTGCTTCCTCCTCCATGGCCTCCCCCCTAGATGGGGAGAGGTTCTCCCTCTGGTCCTTGGCCTTCATGGCGATGATGGACCCTCCGGGATCCTCCTCCATGGCCTCCGGTGATGATGGCCCCCTCCGGCAAGGTGCCAGAGAGGGCCTAGATTGATTTCTCGTGGCTACAGAGGCTTGCGGCGGCGGAACTTCCGATCTTGGTTATTTTCTGGGGGTTTCTGTATTTATAGGAACTTTTGCCGTTGGTTTCACGTCAGGGGGGTCTCCGAGTCGTCCACGAGACATGGGCCCACGCCCAGGGGGGTGGGTGCGCCCCCCACCCTCGTGGACAACCCAGGACTCTTCTGGCCCAACTCTTTTGCTCCAGGGGCTTCTTTTGGTCCATAAAAAATCAACAAAAATTGGCACGTCAATTGGACTCCGTTTGGTATTCCTTTTCTGTAAAACTCAAAAACAAGGAAAAAACAAAAACTGGCACTGGGCTCTAGGTTAATAGGTTAGTCCCAAAAATCATATAAAATAGCATATAAATGCATTAAAACATCTAAGATGGATAATATAATAGCATGAATACTCCATAAATTATAGATACGTTGGAGACGTATCATGGTGTGCTGCTAGAGCTTTCTGAAACAAAGACAATGCAAAAAAGAATCAAATCATTTGGACTTATGGTTTAGAAATGGTGGCTGGTCAAACTTCAGTCAAATTTCTGAATAATATTTGAATTAAACAGAATCCTGGGGGGGTGACGTCGAAGGCGTAAAGCAGGAGTGCGCCTCCACTCGTACCGCTTCAGGCGCGAGTGGTCAGGTTGACACTGGGCCCCGCCCGTCAGGAGAGAGAGAGGGGGATCGAGATCAGAGAGGGGGCGGCGCTTCGCCGGAGCTCATGCCGGCGATGAGGGGGTTAGGCTAGAGGGATAGGATTGAAGCGGGGCTCGAGGCGCACCTGCCCGTACCCGTGGCTTGGCGTGGGGTGGACGGAGCTGCTCGCGGTTGAGCTCGCAAGCTACGGTGGCGGACGGGTTTCGCCGGAGAGGTTGAAGACGACGGCTAGGGGCGGCCCCGAGGGCTCAGCGGTGTCCAGGCAGCACCAACAGACCACCAAGGCCCCGCCCAAGCGGTTGCTTGAGCTCGAGAGGCACCGGAGAGCGGCGGCTGGCCTGCGGGGATCGCCGGAGTCCTCTGGTCGGGGCAACGGCCAGAGGCCTGCTCGACTGAGCTGCAGCTCGTCTACGTGTTCGTGGAGGTGGTGTGGAGTGGTGCTTGGCTAGGATTCGAGGGGAGGAGCGCTATATATAGCCGGAGCGAGGGGGACGTGTCGCCGCCGGAGCTCTCTGGACACGCGGCGAACGGCAGCGAGAAGCTCCAAGGCGAGGGGGCAAACGCTCAGCGTCAACGCAGGAGCTTGCCCACGCTCGCGGACGAGCACAGAAGGCGGTGGAGGAAGTGGACAAGCGCACGCGCGTACTGTGGTGTTGTGGCCGCGACGCGCCCTTGCTTTCTACGGTGGTTCCAGCGTCGGCGAGCGCCAGGGAGCGGTCAAGGGTGATGGTTCGGGGCTTGTGGCGTGGCGCGGCAGCCGTCGGCGAGCGCTGGGACGAGCATGCGCGAAACAGAGAGGAAAGCGCCAGCCAAAGCGCGTCGAGACGCTGCCAGGCGCTGTGTCCTCGCGCAGTCACCAAGCTGGCATGGTCAAAATGACGCCCAGGAGCGGCCAAACCTTGTCTACGCGTTCGTCCGTGCAGTGTTTAGTCTAGGAGAGGTGATAGCTCATGCCCAGGCCAACCAGACTTGACTCTACTAAGCTGACAAGTTTCTGACCAGAAACTTGGTCGCCAAGTTTGGCCACCTTCTAGAAGGCCATTAGGGCTGATCTCCTGGGGTTTAGGGCTTCTTAGGAGGGTGTTTAAGCTCAAGAAAGATCAAGGCTAAAAGCTCAAGAAAAATGTACTTGCTGTACAAAATGGAAGTTTGGGCAAGAATAGAAATGATTTTCTACAGCAAAAATATTCCAAAAAGTGAAGTAATATTTTTGCATGGGAAGGTGTGCCAAGGTTCTAAGAATATTCAAGAATTATCTAAGATTTTTCTGGGCAACAAAATTTGAGGTTGCTTTGGAGCACAAGTTTCTGAATTGAATTTCAGAGAGAAAAATGAATATTTTTCTTTTATGAAAAATATTCATTTGATTATTTTGGAGATTTATCAGAGGAATAAAGTAGATAGGTCACTTGGGTGAAAGTCAAGGATATGCCCAAGTGACAAGTCCATTTGAAATGATTCCAAAATCCAAATCAAGTCAGGGCAAAAACCACGATAAAAACCAAGTCCGGAAAACAGAGAGAAGGCAAGTCCGGAAAAAGAGAGAAGGCAAAATCCAGGCTGTCACACGGCACCTCTGTGTTTAGCACACGTTCAGCTTGATGACGTCATCGCCTTCTCGATCCAGCAAGAGAGGAGTAGTATTAGACGAGTTCCGGCAGCACGACGGCGTGGTGACGGTGGTGGCGCAGAATAATCTCTGCAGGGCTTCGCCAAGCACAACGCAAACTATGACGGAGGATAAACTAGAGGGGGCGGGGTCACCGGCACACGGCTTGGTGAATCTTGATGTCTCTCGTGTGCTAGCCCTGCCCCTCTATTTATATGTTGAGCCCTAGGGTCGAAACTTGGAGTAAAAGCCTCCTCAAAGTCGGTTTTGCCCGAAAGGCTAGAGTCCTTCTCGGACTCCAGGACCAGATGCCAGGGTTCGGGCGTCTGGACACAGACGCTAGGGTCCCTGGCGTCTGGCCCCTGGCCTCCACAAAATTGCCTTTTGCACTTACCAAAATCCCCGTGAGCTTGATCCCTTGGACCAAATAAAGTGTTCTCATACCCCGAACATTTTGGGAAACATCCGAAACCCCTTCCGGTGAATTGCGGAACCTTTCCGGAAGCCAAAGACTATTATCCCATATATCAATCTTTACCTCCGGACTAATCTGGAGCTCCTTCTCATGTCCGTGATCTTATCCCAAACTCCGAACAACATTCGTTCACCAACATACATAACTCATATAATACTATATCGTCAATGAACGTTAAGCGTGCGAACCCTACAGGTTCGAGAATGATGTAGACATGACCGAGACGCTTCTCCGGTCAATAACCAGTAGCGGGACCTGGATGCCCATATTGGTTCCTACATATTCTACGAAGATCTTTATCGGTCAAACCTTTATGACAACATACGTAATTCCCTTTGTCTGTCGGTATGTTACTTGCCCGAGATTCAATCGTTGGTATCTTCATACCTAGTTCAATCTCGTTACCGGCAAGTCTCTTTACTCATTCTGTAATACACCATCTCGTAAATAACTCCTTAGTCACTTTACTTGCAAGTTTCTTGTGATGTGTATTACCGAGAGGGCCCAGAGATACCTCTCCTATACAGAGAGTGACAAATCCTAATCTCGATCCATGCCAACTCAACAGATACCTTCGGAGATACCTGTAGAGCATCTTTATGATCACCCAGTTATGTTGTGACGTTTGATAGCACACAAGGTATTCCTCTGGTATCCGGGGGTTGCATGATCTCATAGTCGAAGGAATATGTATTTGACATTCAGAAAGCAATGGCAATAAACTGAACGATCATATGCTAAGCTAACGGATGGGTCTTGTCCATCACATCATTATCCTAAAGATGTGATCCCGTTTATCAAGTGACGACACATGTCTATGGTTAGAAAACCTTAACCATCTTTCATCAATGAGCTAGTCTAGTAGAGGCTTACTAGGGGCACATTATTTGGTTATGTATCCACAAATGAATTTAAGTTTCCGATCAATACAATTCTAGCATGAATAATAAACCTTTATCATGAATAAGGAAATATAATAATAACAACTTTATTATTGCCTCTATGGCATATTTCCATCAGTCTCCCACTTGCACTAGAGTCAATCATCTAGATTATATTGTAATGAATCTAACACCCATGGAGTCTTGGTGTTGGTCATGTTTTCCTCGCGGAAGAGGTTTTGTCAATGGGTCTGCTACATTCAGATCCGTATATATTTTACAAATCTCTATGTCTCCATCCTTGACCTTTTCACGAATGGAGTTGAAGCATCTCTTGATGTGTTTGGTTCTCTTGTGAAACCTGGATTCCTTTTCTAAGGCAATTACTCCAGTGTTGTCACAAAAGATTTTCATTGGACCGGATGCACTGGGTATTACAAAATTGACATTAATGGAATTTATAGTAAAATCATTGCAATCATGCTTTTCATCCAAGGAGCTATTGTAAATCACTTTATAAATTTCTTTCTCTAACACTTCATCACAAATTTCAGATTCACAATTTTCAAGCAAAACTTCATAAAGATAATCTAGTGCACTCAAATCACTGGCAATTGGTTCATCATAATTGGATCTCTTAAAAAGATTAGCAAGAGGATGAGTATCCATATCAACAAATTGTTCGCAAGCGAACATGCAAGCAAATAGAAGACACATGGAAACACAAGCAAAGATAACATACAAGAAAACACGCAAACAAAGATCAAACAAGGAAAAGGCAAACGAAAAAGAAGGCGAATAAAAAGGCAAATTTTTGTGAAGTGTGGGAGATGAAAATGAGAGGCAAATAATGTAACTTGCAAGGAGATGAGATTTATGATTAGGAACCTGATAGATGTTGGTGATGTCTCCCCAGCAACAACGCCAGAAATTCCTTTTGATGTCCTTTGAACTACGTCGGTATTTCCCCAAAGAGGAAGGGATGATGCAGCACAACTACGGTAGGTATTTCCCTCAGTTATGAAACCAAGGTATCAATCCAGTAGGAGAACCAAGCAACACTATGTAAATGGTACATGCACACAAAGAACAAATACTTGCAACCTAACACGTATAAGGGGTTGTCAATCCCTTCTTCGGGTAATGTCACCAGAAATTATTTTGACGGGATAAAATTGTGATAGATTGGATAAACAGATCTCTATAAAACGCGGAATAAAAGATGCAAATAAAAAGTGCAGCAAGGTATTTTTGGGTCTTTGGAATAATAGATCTGAAAATAAAAGTGCCAAATAATAGATCGGAAAGCAAATATGATAAAGAATAGACCCGGGGGCCATAGATTTCACTAGTGGCTTCTCTCAAGAAATAGCACACGGTGGGTAAACAAATTACTATTGGGAAATTGATAAAACCTCAAATAATTATGACAATATCCAGGCAATGATCAATATATAGGCATCATGTCCAAGATTAGTAGACCGACTCCTGCTTGCATCTACTAGTATTACTCCACACATCGACTGCTATCCAGCATGCATCTAGTGTATTAAGTTCATGGAGAAACGGAGAAATGCAATAAGAATGATGACATGATGTAGACAAGATCTATTCCTATAGGAATAGTCCCCATCTGGTTATCCTTAATAGCAACGATACATACGTGTCTTGATGCCCCTTCTGTCACTAGGAAAGAACAATGCACGATCGAAACAATCACAAAGCACCTCTTCCCATGGCAAGAAAAATCGATCTAGTTGGCCTAACTAAGCCAAAGATTCGAAGAAGAAATATGAGTCTATAAATAATCATGCATATAAGAGCTCAAAGAAGTCTCAAATAACTTTCATGGATATATAGATCTGACCATAAACTCAAAGTTCATCGGATCCCAACAATCACACCGCAAAAAAGAGTTACATCAAATAGATCTCCAAGAGACCATTGTATTGAGAATCAAAAGAGAGAGAGAGAGAGAGGAAGCCATCTAGCTACTGCCTACGGACCCGTAGGTCTATGATGAACTACTCACGCATCATCAGAGAGGCACCAATGAGGATGATGAACCCCTCCATGATGGTGTTTAGATTGGATCTCGTGGTTCTGGAACTTGCGGCGGCTGGAATTTTGTTTCGTCGACACCCGTAGTGTTTTTGGAACATTTGGGTATTTATAGGGTGAAGAGGCGGTGCGGGAGGCCACCGAGGTGGGCACAACCCACCAGGGCGCGCCTGGGCCCCCAGGCGCGCCCAGGTGGGTTGTGCCCCCCTCGGGGCACACCTGTGTTACTTCTTTGGCCCAAGTTGTTCCTTCTGGTCCAGATAAATTCTACAAAAAGTATCACCGTGTTTGGACTCCGTTTGGTATTGATTCTCAATGAAGTAAAAAACAAGCAAAAAACATAAACTGACACTAGGCACTATGTCAATAGGTTAGTCCCAAAAAATGATATAAAGTTGCTATAAAATGATTATAAAACATCCAAGAATGATAATATAACAGCATGGAACGAGCAAAATTTATAGATACGTTGGAGACGTATCAGCATCCCCAAGCTTAATTCCTACTTGTCCACGAGTAGGTAAATAATAAAAACAGAATTTTTGATGTGGAATGATGCCTAACATGTTCATCACATAATCTTTTCTTTTGTAGCATGGACATTTGGACTTCTATATGATTCGAAGTAATAGTCTAGTTTTGACATGAAGATTTCAATACTCAAGCGTATCAATAAGCAACCATGTCTTTCAAAATATCAACACTAAAGAAAGTTATCCCTAGCCCGTCATGCTCAATCATTGATCCATTCGTGAAACACACTCGCATATTAGCTATGCCCAGTGCTCAAGTACGATCATAATGCCCCTTAGTTGGTGCTTTATAAGAGAAGATGGAGACTCAAATCAAGAATAAAAATTGCATAAAATAAATAGAAAGGCCCTTCGCGGAGGAAAGTAGGGATTTGTAGAGGTGCCATAGCTCAAAGCTTAAATTGAGAGATAAATTTTTTGAGAGGCATACTTTTCCCGTCAACGAAAACGACCGAGTAGTTCCCAACATTTTCCATGTTAGATATATCATAGGCGGTTCCCAAACAGAAAATAAAGTTTATTCCTTTTTCCACCATTCTTTCACAATCCATGGCTAGCCATAAGGATGGCAATTTTACCCATGGGTACGGGTACCCGCGGATACCGTACCCGCATGGGTAGGGTATGGGTACAATTTTATACCCATGGGTAGTACCCATACCCTACCCGTTAAGTCATGGCACTACAAAAAAAGACATATCCATGACATATTGGGCCGAACAATTTTTTTCCTGTCATGCTTATGACACTTCTATGACGATAATTGTGACAAAACCCGGTATCACCATAGATGTGGTGGGCTCCTACTTCTATGACAAAAAATCATGACAAGAAATGGGCTTTTCGTCCTGGGCGGGACGGAGACGCAGCTGCATGACATTCTTTGGGCCGTCCATGACAGAAAAAACTGTGGTAGAAGCGAGGGCGAGGAAAATATCGGGGAGTTACCGGTTACGGTGGTTGGTTGGGGGCCGAGCGATGCGGGTTTCTCTCGTACACGTACGCGCGTGGGTGCGAGGCATTGGGCTCTAACTGAACCCAAGCGAGGCTTTCACCTACTGAACCCGAGCGATTGCACTGCAGGCTACGTGTTACTGAACAGGAGCGATCGATCGATCTGGCTGTTAACTGAACCCGATCAAGCGATTCCTTCGCTACTGCTGCTAATTGAAGCCAATTGAACATGTTGCCTCCTACCCTTGATGAACAGTGAGCGTT
>NC_057799.1:128640503-128646828 GCF_018294505.1 Triticum aestivum
TAATAATGCCGCAGTCGGGCGTCGGGGCGACACCACATAAAGGGCTTATAACAGAAAATAAAAGACAGTGTGTGCCACATTCGGACGTCTGAGCGACATCACATAAAGGGCTTATATTGAAAGTAAGGGACAAACATGCCACAGTCGGACGTCTGAGCGACATCACATAAAGGGCTTATATTGAAAGTAAGGGACAAACATGCCACAGTCGGACGTCTGAGCGACATCACATAAAGGGCTTATATTCATAACTTAGTAGCTCATGAATCTTAAATCATATCAAGAGAATAATCAGACATGAGATAAACAACAGGGTTAGTCCATCCAAAGGAATAACGTTCAGCCAAGTTTACTACTCATGCTCGCTTACCGGAAAGAAGAATATACCACGAGGTTACGACATAGACATGGATACGCTGATCACGTTACTGGACCATGGATACGATGACTCGGAAGGATTTGACTCTGCAGAGTTTGTACTTTAACCACAGCCAACGGATTTCAGTAGTCACGGGGACTAGTTCCGTTTATGGTGTTTTGGAAGAAACACGTCTAACCAGTACACACCCATTCAACAATCCGAAGCCAGGAATCACCCTCAGCAATGTTCAAGAAAAACCTTGAGACGGGGAGGCTACAACCTCGCGTAGCATGGGATCAAATTTCTATACGCGCGCTCTAAGGGGTGCCCCCTCTCGGTCCCAACCGGAAACACCCATGCCCCCTGACCGGATGACTGGCTTTAATCCAGGGCCATGGAACCATCATCCCGGCCCCTCTGTTTGGTGTGTACACGGAAAGAGGTTACCAACTTACTAAACCGCATTCTGGCAGAAAACAAGTGGTAGCACGGAAAGGGGAAGAACGATAACGTGACTCCGTCCACGTTAACGTCGGAAATTAACGGATGACGTAAGGCTGGCATGCTACAACAGTACCACCTTACTGCCCTTCATGTCACCACATGACTAGGCCATCTCTCATCAGAGATCACCGTAACTTTGGAACACACGGGTAGTTGCCTCACATGCAACGAGGTGCTCACCGATACTCGTATGCCATGCACAACCTTTCACGCAATCATGCAAACACCTATCATATCAAAGGTTCAAACATGCTTGCCTGGTTCGGAGAAGTCGGAGTCTAGCTCGGCGAAGTTTGCGGCTCCGTCACCTCTCCCGGAACCTACGGTATAGCGAAAAATGCATACTAACGTGAAAACCAACGCGTGCATAAAAGTTGTTCCAAATTTTTTTCAAATAAATACAATAAAATACTAGACAAAATTAGAAGACTGTCAGAAATAGAATCACTCAAAAATCACTTTTTATTAAAAAGTTATAAGGGTTTCTGTCCAGGGACTCATCTGTAATGAAACAGAGAAGTTCCAGGGGCTTAACTGAGAAAACAGAAAATGCTTCGGGAAGAAACACGCCAGCTCAAAGGGAAAACGTATTTGCCCGAAGGCGCCAACAGAAAACGTTTCGAGGGAGAAGAGAATAGAGGCTGACAGGGGGGTCCACATGTCAGGTTTAAAAAGTTCGCCGGTGCCCGAAGATTGCGGTGGTCGCCGGCGTCGAACCACGGCGAGACAGGGAGATCGGAGTGTACCAAGAGCTTCAGCGTGTCCTTCCGCGTCGGTGGGTGGTGGACTCGACCGACGGAGAGCACCACGTCAACGGCGACACTTTCTCCGGCGGACGGCTGCTCGGGTGATGGTGGAGAACTCCGGTGGGTGCTGCAAACTCCGAATTGAAGCGCGGGTCAGGAGAGTGGGTGCATAGGGAAGCTACTGGCAAGAGTTGAAGGGTGGAGGTGCACGCACGGGAGTGAATCGAGCTGGATCCCGTGGCGGGTCGCGGCGGCCGGAGTTGAGGAAGGAGACTTCCTCGGGGCTCTTCCAGTGGCTAGGCAGGGTCTTGGTGGAGTGTAGAGGTGGTGTGGGTACTAGCTGGAGCTCGGGGCCTCTATTTATAGGCGGCACGAGGGGGTGGCCGTCAACGGGGTTGCTCCGGCGAGCAATTATGGCGAGGCAGTGGCTTGGCGAGGAGTTTAGGTGGCCAAGCAGCATCAGTGAGGTGTACTGGTGCCGTTCCCCCGCTAATCCTGGTCGGTCTTGGCGTAATGGCGCCGGTCCACGGTGGGGTGGCCGCACGGGCACGACGGCGGCAGAGAGCGCGCTCCGCGCCCAGCGGTTCACGACGAGGGTGGCAGCACGCACTAGGGAGTGGAAGACCACGCGGCGGCCTCCGGTGGATTGGGCGGCGCTGGGTGGCGCCGTCTACGCTGCGTCCCTCTCTGGCGGCCGCAAAGCCGCCGCTGCCGTCGGTCACGGGGCGGCGCACCTTCTCCTGCTCATCGCCGACGTCCGCAAGGTTCCAGGGGATCGTGCGGCGTAGGAACAAGGGGGAGGGGACGGGGAGCAAGGCGACACCGGGGCACTGGCGAGATTGAGATCGAACACTAAAGAAAACGACAGTGGTTTCAGCCACTGTTAACTGAACTTGACTGAACTTGATAGCAACAGTGCCCAGCAGGTGTTCGATGAAATGATTTGGCAAGCAGAAAAATTTTCCTGGAGCTGGGACTTGGTGAGGTGACCTCTCAATGAACCCAGAGGTTGCCTGATTTTTCTCAGAATTTTTGGAGAAAGATTTGAATGAATTTCATCAAATTTGGCAAATCTGGTCCAAACTTGCAGTAAGTATAGTTTGAAAAATTTGAACTGAAGACCAGTTGATCTTCATGGATCTTGGTTGAGGGTTCAAAGGACTACGAAGGGAAAAAGGTTTGGGGGCAAAAATCAAAGCAGAAAGAGTAGTTCCTTTGTAAACCTCCAATGATCAAGATATAAGGTAGAAATAGTTTTGATAAGAAATAAGTGGGAAAATAAAAATATGGAGAGGTCCAACTTGCTAGATTTGAAGTAAATCATGATCCAAAGATAAGGAAAGGTTTATGAGAGTGGATTTGCACTAAGGTGATGGCAAGAGAGATTTGTTGAAAGTGGTAAAGGATTATTCCAAAAGCTATAGAGTATTTTCAAAGAAATTTTCAAAAGACATTTTTCCCAAGTGAAAAGCATTTTTGCTTCAGTCCAAAATAAAAAGCAAGAACATCCAAGACCAAAAACAAGTCTTGGGTGAATCCAAATAAAACTCTTGCCATAAAAAAAAATTGAAAGGGAGGGTTCTTTTGAAGAAAAATTTTAAATCACCTCCCTCAAGTCAAATAAATTTTTTGAAAAAATCCAAATGAAATTTTGGGTGTCACACGGCATGACACCATGATCTCCATCATCGTGTCTTCATGAAGTTGTCACGCCAGCGATTACTTCTACTTCTATGGCTAACGTGTTTAGCAATAAAGTAAAGTAATTTACATGGCGTTATTCAATGACACGCAGGTCATACAAAAATAAAGACAACTCCTATGGCTCCTGCCGGTTGTCATACTCATCGACATGCAAGTCGTGATTCCTATTACAAGAACATGATCAATCTCATACATCACATATATTTCATTCATCACATCCTTTTGGCCATATCACATCACACGGCATGTGCTGCAAAAACAAGTTAGCGTCCTCTAATTGTTGTTGCAAGTTTTTACGTAGCTGCTATAGGTTTCTTAGCAAGAACGTTTCTTACCTACGCCAAACCACAACGTGATATGCCAATTTCTATTTACCCTTCATAAGGACCCTTTTCATCGAATCCGTTCCGACTAAAGTGGGAGAGACAGACACCCGCTAGCCACCTTATGCAACTAGTGCATGTCAGTCGGTGGAACCTGTCTCACATAAGCGTACGTGTAAGGTCGGTCCGGGCCGCTTCATCCCACGATGCCGCCAAAACAAGATAAGACTAGTAGTGCCCAGAAAATTGACAACATCTACGCCCACAACAAGTTTGTGTTTTACTCGTGCATAGAAACTACGCATAGACCTAGCTCATGATGCCACTATTGGGGATCGTAGCGGAAATTTAAAATTTTCTACGCATCACCAAGATCAATCTATGGAGTCATCTAGCAACGAGAGAGAGGAGTGCATCTACATACCCTTGTAGATCGCGAGCGGAAGCGTTCAAGAGAACGGGGTTGATGGAGTCGTACTCGTCGTGATCCAAATCACCGATGACCGAGTGCCGAACGTACGGCACCTCCGCGTTCAACACACGTACGGTTGGGAAGACGTCTCCTCCTTCTTGATCCAGCAAGGGGGAAGGAGAGGTTGATGGAGATCCAGCAGCACGACGGCGTGGTGGTGGAAGTAGCGGGGATCTCCGCAAGGCTTCGCCAAGCTCAGCGAGAGGGAGAGGTGTCACGGGAGGGAGAGGGAGGCGCCAGGGGCTTGGGTCCGGCTGCCCTCCCTCCCCCCCTTTATATAGGGTCCCTGGGGGGGCGGCCCTAGGAGATGCAATCTCGAAGGGGGGCGGCGGCCAAGGGGGTGGCTTGCCCCCCAAGCCAAGTGGGGCGCCCCCCCAGGGTTTCCAACCCTAGGCGCAGGGGAGGCCCAAGGGGGGCGCACCAGCCCACCAGGGGCTGGTTCCCTTCCCCACTTCAGCCCATGGGGCCCTCCGGGACAGGTGGCCCCACCCGGTGGACCCCCGGGACCCTTCCGGTGGTCCCGGTACAATACCGGTGACCCCCGAAACTTTCCCGGTGACCGAAACTGGACTTCCTATATATAATTCTTCACCTCCGGACCATTCCGGAACTCCTCGTGACGTCCGGGATCTCATCTGGGACTCCAAACAACTTTCTGGTTACCGCATAATAGTATCTCTACAACCCTAGCGTCACCGAACCTTAAGTGTGTAGACCCTACGGGTTCGGGAGACATGCAGACATGACCGAGACGACTCTCCGGTCAATAACCAACAGCGGGATCTGGATATCCATGTTGGCTCCCACATGTTCCACGATGATCTCATCGGATGAACCACGATGTCAAGGATTCAATCAATCCCGTATACAATTCCCTTTGTCAATCGGTACGTTACTTGCCCGAGATTCGATCGTCGGTATCCCAATACCTTGTTCAATCTCGTTACCGACAAGTCACTTTACTCGTACCGTAATGCATGATCCCGTGACCAAACACTTGGTCACATTGAGCTCATTATGATGATGCATTACCGAGTGGGCCCAGAGATACCTCTCCGTCATATGGAGTGACAAATCCCAGTCTCGATTCGTGCCAACCCAACAGACACTTTCGGAGATACCCGTAGTGCACCTTTATAGCCACCCAGTTACGTTGTGATGTTTGGTACACCCAAAGCACTCCTATGGTATCCGGGAGTTGCACAATCTCATGGTCTAAGGAAATGATACTTGACATTTGGAAAAGCTGTAGCAAACGAACTACACGATCTTGTGCTATGCTTAGGATTGGGTCTTGTCCATCACATCATTCTCCTAATGATGTGATCCCGTTATCAATGACATCCAATGTCCATAGTCAGGAAACCATGACTATCTGTTGATCAACGAGCTAGTCAACTAGATGCTCACTAGGGACATGTTGTGGTCTATGTATTCACACATGTATTACGATTTCCGGATAACACAATTATAGCATGAACAATAGACAATTATCATGAACAAGGAAATATAATAATAACCATTTTATTATTGCCTCTAGGGCATATTTCTAACAGTCCCCCACTTGCACTAGAGTCAATAATCTAGTTACATTGTGATGAATCGAACACCCATAGAGTTCTGGTGTTGATCATGTTTTGCTCTTGGGAGAGGTTTAGTCAACGGATCTGCTACATTCAGGTCTGGATGTACTTTACAAATATCTATGTCTCCATTTTGAACATTTTCACGAATGGAGTTGTAGCGACGCTTGATATGCCTGGTACTCTCGTCAACCGCCGCGCATCTGCAGCGGCTCATTCGTACTCCCCACCGGAGACGCTTCGTCCACACCCCCCGGAGCCGCCCCGCCGACGCCCCCGTCGACGGCCTCTGATCCTCTTCGCCGACACCTTCCTCAACCCTACCGGAGCCGCTTCGCCAACACCTTCCTCAACCCTACTGGAGCCGCTTCGCCGACACCATCGTCAACCTACCGGAGTAGCTTCGCCTATACCATTCTCAACCCTACCGGGGCCGCTTTGCCAACTCACAAGTCCACGGCCTCAGATCCGCTTCCTCGCACCCTCATCCAACCTACCGGAGCAGCTTCTGATGCCCCGTCCATGGCCGCAGAGCCGCATCGTCGACACCACCCTTAACCCAACCACCGGAGCAGCTTCTGACGCCCCGTCCACGGCCGCAGATCCGCATCGTCGACACCATCCTTAACCCA